>NC_142499.1:14855822-15009474 GCF_965113065.1 Corylus avellana
GATTTTTGGCTGCGTAATGATTGACCAAAACAAAAAAAGAAAAGAATAGAGTTGGACCCATGAAACGGCAAATTCAATAATTCAAGTGGTTTCTCATTACAATTTGATTTTTGGCTTATTGGAGGATTGCTTTTATTGTTTTATTTGCTTCGGCATGTCATAGTTGTCTGCTTAGATTAACCTTTAATGCTATTACTAGAATTGTTATTGCTCAATTCTTCAGATTAGGATCTCTTGCGATTTAAAAGAAATTGTAGTTTTTCAAATTAAAAAATTTAGGCGGTTTTTTACATCAAAACGCCTGAAAAATGCCATCTATTAAAATTGTGGCATGTTGTCGAGACAGTCAAATTATTTTTTTAAAAATGCTTTCTTTATTTTTGCAAAGACGTTTCTTCTTCAGAAAACTTAGAAGAACAATTCTTTACTCAACTTTTTTACAATATAAAGAACAAGAACCTGATAAAATATACACAATAACATGTTATCTTTTAAATAGCCAACATCTTCACAGGGATTTTTGCAAGGTTTCGAGTGTTGGAAGTAAAACATACATTGGGATTGTTTGGCAAAGCTTTTCTTCTATAATTCTATTTGTTACTATTTATGCACAATTTTCCCAAAAAAATTAACATAAAAACATTTTAACTTTTTTTTACTTTTTATATTACATTATTCACTTTTTATTATTATTCAAATAAAAAATCACTACAAAACAAAACTTTTTCACTTTTCTATATCATTTTTTCACATCAATCTACGGCTACTACAATGCTCAGGAAAAAAGGCTTTAACAAACAAACCCGTTGTGTTTTGCAAGGGTTCAAATCGTGACTCATCTAAGGAACCTGCAATGGTTACAAATATTAATACGTGTTTTTGGAAGCAACTCGGGAAAAATTTCAACAAAACTATATACGATCCAAGAAATTAATTGGATCGTGAGTTCATCTACATGCACTAGTATTATAGCACATATAAGTTATTCATTATAACAATAAAAAAAAATAAATAAAAGTTATTCATTATAAATTGCTCTTGAACACTTAAATTGATAGTAAGATGAAACTAACTTAAGACTGCGTTTGGAATTGCAATTTCGCAAGAATAATCTGTGTTTTTAAAAGATATCGCAAAATACAAGACGTTTGGTATTGCGATTTAAAAAGCACTTAATCTAAAATAGGAAAAAAATTTATGATTTTTATAAATAGGTTAGGGGATGCTAATTTAAAAAACGCGAATTTAAACTAAAATCATGATTTCGTATAACAAATATTTGATAAAAAAAATTTTTTTTAGCATGTTTTACCAAAAGCCTTTGCGATTTTAAAAAGTAACGATTTCAAAAACACAATTTTTAAAATCAAAGTTATTAAAACAGCAATCCCAAACAGAGCCTAAATATTCATTTCATCCATACTATTGAGAGAGGTTTCTAAGTCCGCATTAATTATTTCTTCTGTGTTTTCAACTGGTTTTAATGTTTTTCCTTTGTTAAGGGTCCGTTTGGATTTGCGATTTTAAAAAATATGATTAAAAAGTAGCGATTTTAAAATGTGCGATTTGAAAACGCAGTAAGCGCTAGACACAATCACAGTTTGGCCTTTAAAACTGCACTTTAACTATTAAAATTTTGTATTTTAAAAAAAAACATCTCATTACCTACGATTTAAAAACGCAAATTTTCTACATTTTTAAATCACAATTTTTTAAAATGCAAATCCAAACAATTCATATTTTATGATTTGGTTTAAAAACGCAATTTTATTTTTTATAAAATTACAATGACAAATGCACCAAGTCCAACTCAAACTAATCATTTAGAAACTGTAAGAGCAGCATGTGTAAGCTGCAACTAGCCTTGAAATTTTCTCAAGCTAAACAAAGCATAATTTATTTATTTATTTTTTATTTATGTATAACTCAGCATAATTTGCTTAAGCATCATTCCTTCTCACCTGTTGCTGCTATGTACTTCCGTTTTTCATTTGCATTGTCACTTCAAAAGTTTATTCTCAAAGGAGGAGGTGCAGTTGATTCTCTCCCTACCAATCAGCCATTCCAATAGGGAAGATGTGTGTATCTGGCGCGGCACTAAAAATGGCTTGTTTTCTGTCCGCTCTGCTTATTATATTCAGAGGGAACTGGAAACAAAGGGGATGGCTGGGAGTTCTTCCGCCAAGGGGCACAGCACAATCTGGAGAAATATATGGGGCTTGCAGGTACCGAATGTCGAAAAGAATTTTTTGTGGCGGGCTTGCCATGAAATACTTCCCACAAAGAAAAATCTGCAACTAAGGAAGATCATTGATGACCCCCTATGCCCTATTTGTGGTTTAGAAGAGGAAACGGCTTTGCATATTTTGTGGGAATGCCCATCGGCGAGGGATGTATGGAGTGTGGGAAGCATCAAACTACAAAAGAGCTCATGCTCTGGAAAGAGTTTTTCTGAAATTGTAGAAGAGGTTTTCAGGAAATGTAAGAAGGAGGAGACAATCCAATTTGCAGGCATAACCCGACGTTTGCGGCTCAGACGCAATGAGGTAGTCCATGGGGTGACATTTCGGCATCCTACTGCAGTGGCACAAAATGCTTTACTTGCTGCAGCAACTTACACTGAATTGTTGCAATCTAGTGCTATACACCGAAACACGAGAAGGACAGAAGTTTGCATGAAGTGGAGCGCTCCTATCCTAGGTTGGTTGAAACTGAATTGGGATGCCTCTATCGAGAAGGACTCAGGCAGGGTGGGTTATGGTGCCGTTTTACGGGACGAGAAAGGCATGGTTGTTGCTGCACAGTGCAAAACATTCTTGGGCTGCTTTGATCCGACTTTGGCTGAAGCAGGGGCGGTTCTTATGGCGATTAATCTGTGCAAATCTCTGGGCTTTCAACGGATCCACTTTGAAGGTGACTCAAAGATTGTAGTTGATGGAATAAATTCTTCAGAGGAGGACTGGAGCCAAATAGGAATGTTACTGGAGGATATAAAGGTAGAGCTTAAAGCGATCCCCTGCGCGGATGTCTTTTATTTGTCGAGAAGGAAATAACGTGGCGCATACTCTATCGAAAATGGCTATAAAGAATAATGTAACTACCCAGTGGCTTTTTACTATTCCTGATTGTATCACTGATATTGTAAGATCCTCGTAAACTTTATATGAATGAGAAAATATTCCTATTTAAAAAAAAAAAAAAGTGGAATGTCACTTCCATCTACAGCTTCACTATTAGCATCCATCTCCACCTTTTAGTGTTGAAGGTGAACCAGTCCAAGTTGCTAATAAATGTGGTCAAGGTTATCTTAACTATCGACACTAGTCTCTCAATGTCATTCAATACCGATGAGACTAATTAGTTAATTTCTAGTGTGCCGAATGCCAATGGGATCGATGACCAAGAATGAAAGAGGAGACTAATTGACATCATGTGATTTGGAAGATATTCCACATAATAACTTTATCTAATTAATTCTTTTATTATATGCAGATTTTGGATGTACAACAAGTGAAGTTGGTGGTGTACAAGTTGCACGAAGGTGCTTCAGCCTGGTGGGAATAGATCCAGAGTAATTGCGGATCTTGTACTACTAGTATCACAACTATCGGCAAGAAACTCGGCTTGTTAGTGACCATGTGGAGTTGTTCTATTGGCTAGACTCACAAAATAACCATTTGGAGATGGAAGGGTAGCAAGTCGCACGTACTACCGATGGACCACCACCACCACCTTTGGACCATAGACGGTACATCACTGAACCACAGCCGAGCCACCATTGAACCACAACTAGACCAATGCCAAACCATCGTTGGACCACCCTCGAGCCACCACCGGACAACCATTGAGCCCCCGCTTGGCTTCCACCAAGCCATCACCAGTCCATTGTGGGGCCATTGTCAAACCCCACAGTTAGGCCATCATCGGACCATCGTGGGCCATCACTGGCCCCGTCGGACCACAACAAGACCAACGATAAACCATCGCTAGACCATTGCTGGACTACCACTGAGACATAGTCGGACGACCAGCAAACCTTTGTCGGGCCCGGCCAAACCATCACAAGACCACCGTCGAGCCTCTGTCGACCACTCTGGGCCACCATCAAACCAAATCCACTCACTGCTAGACCCCCATCGAGCCTCCAATGGGACTCCACTGGACCATCGCTAGACTACCATTGGGCCATCACTGGGCCACCACCGGACCTCCATTGACCATCACTAGGCCACTACTGGGCAACCATTAATGGACCATTCACTACAAAAAAAGAATTTTTTGCTGACATGTGTTTTCTGACGTGTTAGGTGGTCTGACACGTCAGAAAATTTTCTTGATGTGGCATTTTTGACGTGTATCAGGCGTTAAAATTTTGGGTGTCAGAAACGGAAAATTTCTGACGTGTCAGATATAACACGTCAGAATTTTCTGACTTGTCAAAATTGGCACGTGTCACTTTCTGGCACGTCAAAATTTTTTCTAACGTGTCAAATTTTGACACGTCAGAAATTTCCTGATGTATCAAAATTGACACGTCAGTAATTTAAAAATTATTAAAAAAATAATTTTTCTTTTTAAAATTTTTTTTTTCAATTAAAAAATTTATTAATTTAAATTATTTTTCAATTATATATATATATATATATATATATATATATATATATATATATATATATATATTAATTCTTTTCACCACCGTACGTCGTTTCTCCCCCAGCTCTCTCCCTGATCTCTTCTTTTCTCCATGGCCATTTTCTCCATTTTCTCACTCTCTCTCTTCTTTTCTCCATTTTCGTTAATTCTCCAGCTAACTAGTTCTCCCTCTCTTCTTTTCTCCATTTTCTCACTCTCTTCTTTCCTCAATTTTCAAAAACCCAAATCCAAAAAATCTTAAAAAAATCAACCTGAAAAATCAAAAACCCAAACGTCAAAGACCCAAAAATCAAAAACCCATTTTCTCCCAAATCCATTTTCTCACTCTCTCTTCTTTCCTCAGTTCTCCCTCTTCTTCTCTTCTCCTTTTCTTTTTCTTCTTCTTCTGCTGCCGTGCAGAGAGATTGAGAGAGAAGAGGGAGCTAGCCACCACGTGTGCAGAGAGAAGAGGGAGATTGAGAGAGGGAAAGAAGATCTGGAATTAAAAGAAAAGATCTGGTAGAAAGAATAAATAATAAAAGAGGGAAAGAAGGGGAAAAATTAAAGTCGGATGTCTCGCTATTTTTTTTTTTTTAATTTCTTTTTTCTGATGTGTTAATTTACTACGTCAGAAATTTCATTTCATGTTTCTTTGTTTTATTTGCAAATAAATAGTGTTTTTGCGTGAAAAAAAAGTAATAAAGCAGAAAACACACACACACACACACACACACACACACACACACACACATATATATATATATATATATATATATATATATATATATATATATTTATTTATTTATTTAAATTTTTTTTTTATTAATTTCTATATTACTGCATGGAGAATAATAAATCAAAGAAATCCGGATCGAAAGGCTAAGAATAGCAACATAGTTATTTAATAAAGATCTGGAAAGTTTTTGAGTCTCATTTTCATTTAAAATCCTTCCTAATAAAAAACAAAAATTAGATGAAATATATATAATATAAATAAACTTGATATAAAAAAAAAAAATTATTGACATGTCTAATTTTAGCACGTCAATAAATATTTAAATATTTAAATAAAATTTTTAAAAATTAAATTGAATTTAAATTTCTTGACGTGTCAAATATTGACATGTCAGGAAATCCTGACGTGTTGAATGTAACACGTTAATAAATATTGACATGACATTTTCAACACGTCAAAAAAAAATTTGTTTACGTGCCAAAATTATTGACGTGGCAAAATTTGGTTATTATTTGCCACGTCAGAAACCATTTCCTTTTTTGTAGTGACTGCTAGGCCACTATTGGACCACCATTGGACCATTGTTGGTCTACCACTGGGCCCTGCCGAATCACATTGGGGCACCATCAGAACCATCTCCAAATCACCGCCGAACCACAATCCGACCTCAGCCAACCACCACTAGCTCACTGCTGGGATCCCTTGAACCACCATTGTTGGAACTCAAACTTTTAGGTTAATTTTTTTAATATTTTTATGTAGTGAATTAAATTTGATTTTATAGTTTAATAATTTATTTGTGATTTTCCATACACAACAAAGTTACAAACGCACTAAAATGTTTTCAAAGAAAAAAACATTTTGCAATGAAAATTATTTTACTTAAAAAAAAGGGAATCTTATGGAAGAAAAAAGGGTTTAGAGTATATAAGATCGATGCTCTCTCTCACTTTCTTTCATACAGCTGGGGAAGTAGTGCTAAAATCATGCTTTGATCTGGGCGGTGCCCTTTTCCCTTGATGATGGAGTTACCTTCATTGTCGTTATTGCTTTTGTTGTGAATGTGAGCCCAACTCTAATATACAATAATAGATTGCACTTCCTGAGAGTGAGCCCCATGTCCCCTCCCATGCTTTCCATTATTTTCAGTGCTTCTTTTCTCAGTTTTAGCCTGCAAAAGCCACTCCCTTCCTTGGCCTCACAATAAGACAACATCCTTTTCTCCAAAACACCCATCACCCTTTTCATTATTTTATGTTTCAGAATGACCTGTCTAGTGTCTGTCACGTGCTAGCTTTTCCACATTTACCTCTTTAATTCTCTCTCCCTCTCTCTCTCTCTCTCTCTCTCTCTCTTTCCTTCAGCCACTCCTTTGTCTCTCCTCTGTTTTTGATATTTGATGATTTGGTGGTGCATTGATTGTTGAATGATATGAGAGAGGAGAGAGTTTTCTGAAGGAAAGGAAAAGGTGTGTGTGGAATGAAGTTTGATCCGAAATCATTGTCTTTCCATTTATTAATGTGAGGTGCAAGAGAGAGCATTTCTTGGTCTGACTGATCTCGGACCAGGCTTCATTCCTCACACCAAGCTTTTCCTAGTAGATTATGTATGAAGAACCTCAAGGTAAGTACTCCTCACTCCTCATCCAGGTTTTCATTTACATATGTAGACCGTTGGATTATCCTTCTTTTTTATTTTTATTTTTATTTTTTATTTTTATTGTCCCCAAGATTTCACATCTTTTTTGTTTCTGTGGGTGGGGAGACCCCTGTGAACAAGATTTATGACATTCAAATAATTGTGAATTATTCTCTCTCCAAGAGGTTCATGGCAAGATCAAGAGATAACAAGAACTAATTGTGAACATCATGTGACTTGGTAGAAAGATCGGTGACTTTCCAGGTAAGCAAGTGATACAATGAAGTTATAGTTAAGATCACCATTTTATTGTCACTTGATATTCACTTTGGCTTTTCATCTTTTCAGTAGCTATGGATTTCTCTCTCTCTCTCTCTCTCTCTCTCTTTTTGAGGCTGTTCTGATAAACCCTAGCATCGACTAATTGTGTAGTAAATTAATCAAGTGATTTTGGTTACATATATTCATACTCACTTGCACTAACAAAGTTTAGTCGTGGTAGAAGAAGAAATAGCAAGGTAGGTGATTAATTAAGCCAATTCATTGGCTGACTCTAGTGTCCCTTTTACCATGGTTGCCTTGTCAAAGTTTCTCCCATCAAGTTAGAGTTCCAACACAAAACCAATTCTAATTTCAAATCAATATTAGCCTCATTTTCCGATGCATTAACAACCACTAATATTTAACTCAAGAACAAGCAGTCGTAAGCTCAACCTAGTCTAAAAACTACCAAAGGATCGAGATTCTATCATATCATGTGTAGAAACACATAATATAATATGATAAATATCAAGAGGAATAATAAATATATAGAGATTAAAGTGGTGTGCATGTAGCTTATATCCACATTAAGTCTTCCTAGAGTCATCCCAAATGTAATGTGTCATTTAAAATCACTACATATTTCCTTGATATATGATATGGGTATACAGCTTTATTTATAGAGCTTTACATGTGATTTGAAATATTTGAAATATAAACATATCCCTTGAATCAGGGTTAACAAATATCATCTAAATTCCTTGATTTAGAGAATACAAATCAACATTTATCACAAACGATTTGTACCATGATGGATTTATATCCTTAACATAATCTTCCATGACTAGATCTATTCTTTTATCAATCTCTTGCAACAAAAACTTTAGCAACATTACTAAATATTTTGAGATAAGAAATGCTAGGGGTTAATAAGTTTATTATATTTAGCTCATATTCTCCTATAAATTCAATAGATCAACCATTATATTTGTGGGGTCGACCATTGACTTATTTTCACAAATCTAATGGTTGATTTGTATGAGATTATATGCCAAATACGAAAACAATATTGGCCTTTAGCATTTCTCTTTAGAGATCCAAAAAGATAATTAATCACCAAACTAAGTTTTCCCATCCATGAAATCATGTAAATTTGAAGAATAAACGAGTTGGTATTAGTAGATTTATCTCACTCGTTAATGCAGGACAAGAAGGAATCCGATGTCCATGATCAACCACCTACATTACGTATTGTCCAACTGTCAACTGCCTAGAAGGATAACATTTTTTTAAGAGAAATTTTTCTTTGCATTCTGATGTTCTTCTCTTGTATATCTCGGCTAAATTAGCATGCTTCATCTACAATTAATTAAAAATAAAAAAATAAAAACACCAATGGTAGATGGAGCATGTAGATGGAGCATGCAAATTCAGCGATGATATACGTAAAATAGAAGCTAAAATGCAAAAATAGAAGCTAAAATGCAAAGAAGCATTTTTCTTTATTTAATTAGAAGAAGAGTCAAGCTGATCAGAATGGTGTTACTTGATCGAGTTGGCATTAAGATTCTGAAGCTGCTACGTAAGATGTGTTTGTACTTATCCGTTGTTCCTTGTTTTAAGCTGATGGGAGTTTGGCACTTATATGTTGTTCCTTGTTTTTCTCTTCATCGATCTGTTTGTTTCCCGCATGTTGTCCTGCACAAACAGAATAAAAATATAAGTTGATCGATCTGCCGCTATTGAGTTTAAGAAGTAACTAAAGCAATTTGTAGTTTATTTAATAGTGAGAGTCATCCAATCTTTGTTCTTCTTCCTGCATCATACTGCATAGAATTTAACAAGATCGGCCTCTTCCCTAGTATTCGAATTTTGCTGTATCATTGTAATATATATATATAAAGATGTTATTATGAATACATAATTATCATTTCATTCCAAAGATAAAGGAATGATTTTGAACTTGAAGTGTGGTTCACCTTCAAATTTTCTCTATTTGAAGCCTTTCCAAAAATTTATGGCATTACAACTTAAGTAAGAAAAAACATGGATAAATTACTTAATATTCAAAGTGTTGGCTATAAAATTTACTATGGGTCCCACTCAAGCAACAACAATAAGATGATCCAGTATTATATGGATAAAGAAGCAAACGCTTCTCAATATATCCCAGGGTCTAGATACTCCAGCTCAAATTTCCTCTCTCCTACCACATGAAATGTGGAACAACTATAGGGACAGCATTTGAGAAAATATTATAAAGGAGAGCAAAGCACCAAGTAAAAGGAGACTATCAGTCTCTCAAAAACCTTGTCTTATTATCTTATTTCACTCCAATCAATATTTTAACTTAAGCATCGGAGTGTCTTTGGTGCAGAGGACCAACGGATTTGGTGACGATTTTTTCTATTTTGTAGGTAACTCATCACCGGTCTGCATGTATGAAAAATTGTATCAATAGAAAGCATGCCATGGGAAGTGCCACCCAATCGCAATGTGCCTGAAATTTTATGTACAATACTCTAGATACTCCAGCTTAGATTTCCTCTACCACCACATTAAACATGGAACAACTATATATATGGAGAGCAATTAGAGAAAATATTATAAAAGAGAACAGAGCACCAAGTAAAAAGAGACTCTCAGTCTCTCAAAAAAACTCTGCCTTATTATCTTATTTCACTCCAAGCAATATGCTAACTTAATTAAGTATAGAGTGTTCCCGGTCTCCCGTGGATCGGTGGATCCAGTGACAAATTTCTCTATTTGTAGTTAGGTAACCCATCATCAATAGAAAGCATGCTGGAAAGTGCCACCCAATCGTGTCCCCGAGAGTGTAATTAATGGTGGCAACGTGCCTAAAGATTGGAGTGAAGCCATCCGAGCTGATGATGACATCCCATTGAGAGGATAGAAAATTACAAAGAATGGGGGCAGGAACGGTACCAGAATTTTTTTTTAATCGATGGGTCAAATCATTCATATATATATATATATATATATATATATATATATATATGAGTCACTCTCAGAAGTGCCTTAATATTGCGACATATATGGCATGAACTTTTTTTATTTTAATGCTAAATCGGTTTTTTAAGGCATAATTTGTGAACCGATTTTTTAAGTGTAAACCGGTTTTTACTTAAAAAACCGGTCATTAAATTAGCGTAATTAATTGTTTGAAGAGTTTTCTATATATAAATTATTCAATAAATTAAGTATTATTAATGTCAAAATCAAATAAGAAAACAAATAATAAAAAATTATTAATCAAATTGTCGGATTTTTACTCAACATAATGATTTGGTATTTATTTTTGATTTCATTAGCAAAAATTATCTTTATCAATAAAAAACTATATATATATATATATATATATATAATTGCATCTTACGAGCAATTATATATTCGATGTCCAATTCAAAGTATAAAATCTTTTATTTTTTTATTTTTAAAAGGGAATCCATATTATTCTCATTCATAGAAATCATCATGAGCATAAAGCTCTTACAAGCAACTATAGCCAAAGTTACGAGGTTACAAGCGTCACAAATGACGTATTACATTCCAGACCCAAAACTAATCAACTAAGCCATGACTAAGTTACATATTAAAAACAGATCTGTGCCAAACAGACTCAAACTAATGCATAGGTAGTGCTTATTCTTCAGAACTGAAGATAGACAAACCAAAGTGTAAAATCACAACGGTCATCTTGGATCATATTTTTGTTTAGTGTCCATTAGTTTATAAAATCGTTAATTGTTCGATATAACATGCTTTTTATTTGATATTTGCTCTTGGCCTATTCGCCTATGAGATTTTTTTGTTTATTTGTATGATTTACCCGGATTTTTGAATATTTTTTTAAAGTACTTTTTATGCCTTTTATTTTTTATTTATTTTTTAGTACTTTTTATGCTTTTGAAAGCAAAAGAAGGCAAAATTTTATTTGATTATTATAAGTGTAAAGTCACAACGGTCATCTTGGGGCATATTTTTGCTTAGTGTCCATTAGTTTGTAAAATTGTTAATTGTTCGATATAACATGCTTCTTATTTGATATTTGTCCAAGGCCTATTCGCCTATGAGATTTTTTGTTTATTTGTATGATTTCCTTAGATTTTCAGATATTTTTTAAAAGTACTTTTTATGCTTTTTTAGTTTTTATTTTTTATTTTTTTAGTACTTTTTATGCTTTTTAAAGCAAAAGAATGCAAAATTTTATTTGATTATTATACAAAAAATGAACTTCCAAACACCTGAGAGATAATTAAGATTGAATATAATGTGGGATGATTATTGGATTACATTGTTGGCTGAAAGATTTTTTTTATTATTTTGCTATGTACTTTTTTTGAGGCTCATAATTATATGGGTTTTATAATTTGTATGAAATATAATAGGTATTAACACTAATAATATTAATGATTCTTACTAACTTTCTATTAATGCTTTGATAATCATAATTATCCAAGTTTTCTTTTCGCTATTTTTTTTTCTTTATATTTTTCATTTTAAACTATATATATGGGAACAAAGATTTTAACATGTCTTAATTTATATGGATTAAACTAATTAAAGTTAAGGGCCTTATGATAGTAAAATTTTATGCGACTTATGCATTTTTTATTTTTATTTTTTTGACTAAATGACTAATCTTATTCAAAAAAATTCTGAAGAGATATATAAAACATCTAGAGCCAAATGGACTCTAAATACCAAGAGCTCAAAGAGACTCTAAACAACAAGAGTTGCTTGCTCTAAAGCAACTACATCATGAATAAAATCTGGGACTTCTTCCATCCAAACTCTAGGTACCCCAGTGGAACCTACTACCCTCGCCAAGCCATGAGTTGCTTCATTTTCTGCAGAGTTTTGGAGTCTCCTTCCAGCGTAATATTTTGGAATCCCAGATCACTGCGAAATTCCACGACACAAAGAGGTCTCATCACCTCTGCAACTGTAGGGTTCGGACGTCCATCTATCACTGAACAGGAGGCTGCACATACCTGCCCCATAAAATCCCGAACGATGATACCCACTCCAAATCTCCTTGAATCAGATTTCACCAACACATCCCAATTAGCCTTGTACGTGACATATGGTGGTGCTTTCCACTGAAGTTGAGGAGCGATTACGCTTGGTTCCGTTACGCCTACATCCTCATGTTGCTCAAAAGATTTGTCCCATGATTTCCATTGTGCCACAGCGTCCTGGGCTGTCTTCACTGGGTGTTTGAATATGCTGCCATGGGTGACTTCGTTCCTCCTATTCCAGATAGCCCGAGCGGTGCAAGCAAAAATTCCCATCTCCTCCGTATTACACCTGTGAGATAGAAACTCAAAAATTTCCAAAAACCCCTCCTCATGACAAACGCTTTTTTGCAGAGAACGTACACTTATGCTCCAAACATCTTGAGCCGCTGGACAGTGCCAGAGTGTATGGGCAATCGTTTCAACTTCTCTAGTGCAGAAAATGCAAGTTGCATCCTCCAACACCCCTCAATGTTTAAGGTTTGCTTTAGAGGGGAGAATATTACTACAAGCCCTCCATACGAAGACTTTAGTGGCATTGGGCAGCCTTAAGTCCCATATATTCTTCTAGATGGCATTATAACCCGATTGTTTGGATCCTCCACCGCAGTTTACTACATTTCTCTCAAGCTCTAGGTGATATGCACTTCTAACCGAAAGTTCTCCAGAGCTTGTAAATTTCTATATCAACCTATCTTGCTTGTTATATCTGCTCAACGGTAGCCCTCATATCAAATCAGCTTCTTCTTCCCAAAATATCTCCCTAATAAGAGGAATATTCCACCTTGAAGAAGCTGGTTCAATCAACTCACTAACCTTTGCTTCTCTTTGTAGTATTTGACAGGGAGACTGTATAGTATAAGAAGAGGGGTTTGGGATCCATTTATCCCCCCAAATAGACACTGAATTTCCATTCCCTATACGCCAAATCAACCCTACAAAAAACAGATCCTTAGCCGCAAGAATGCTCCTCCAAGCCAAAGACGGTCTACTCACCACTTTTGCCTTCCTTAGAGTACCCCTTGGAAAATATTTGGCCTTAATAATTTTAGAGGCCAAACTGTCGGGCTGATTTAATAATCGCCATAATTGTTTTGCAAGAAGTGCTTTATTGAAAGCGTGGAGATCTCGGAAACCCAAACCCCCTTGGGACTTTGCTCGCCCCATTTTCTCCCAACTCATCCAATGTATTTTCTTTTCATTCTCCTTATTCCCCCACCAGAATTTCTGCATGATGCCATTGATTTCTTTATATAGAGCTTTTGGGAGCAAAAAGATACTCATGCTATATGTGTGAATAGCTTGGACCATGGCTTTTATTAATATCTATTTTCCCGCTTGTGAGAGTAACTTCGCCTTCCAATCCATAACCTTTTTTCTTACTCTTTCTGAGAGATTCTGAAATTCTCTAATGCGAGACTTCCCCACTAGAGCTGGGAGCTCCAAATATTTGTCATACCTTTGTGTGACTGGCACCCTTGACAAATGAGTAATGAGCTCTTTTACCTCCCTTCGGGTATACGGCTGAAAAATATTGACGTTTTATCTCTATTCAGTCGTTGGCCTGACCCTTTTTCATATCCTTCCAAAATAACTGTTAAGCGTTGCCAATCATGTGTCGTGGCTTTACAAAAAATCAGGCTGTCTTCCGCAAAAAATAAGTGGTTTAACCGTGGGCCACTTGGTGATGTTGGGACTCCTCGGAGACTTCTAGATTGTTCGGCATGCATAAGTTGGGAACTTAAAGCCTCAGCACACAAAATAAACAGGTACGGGGAAAGGGGGTCCCCTTGTCGGATACTCCTTGTGGGCTGAATGCTACCTTCAGGATTCCCATTAATGATGATTGAATACCTCACCGTGGAAATGCACTTCATAACAAGACCAATCCACTTCTCACCAAAACCCATTTTTTCCATAACCCCCTTCAAAAAAACATCACTCCAACCGATCGTAGGCCTTGCTCATATCTAATTTAAGTGCCATATATCCGACTTTCCCCCACATCCCAGAGTGCATGGAGTGCATGGTTTCATACGCCGCCAGCACCTTATCCGAAATGAGTCTTCCTGGAATAAACGCGCTTTGGTTGGGAGAAATAATTTCATGGAGAATCATCTTCAATCTGTTTGCCATGGTCTTTAAAATAATTTTATATAAAACGTTACAAAGACTAATAGGTCTAAAATCAGAGACCTTTGAGGGATTATTCTTCTTAGGAATCAATGCAATATGGGTAAAATTAACATCATCACTAAGGTTACCCAAATTGAAAATTTTTTTAACAACATTACATACCTCCTCCCCAATGATGGACCAATTATCATGGTAAAAACAAGCCGGCAAGTTGTCCGATCCCGAAACTTTTTGGCCATCCATCTGTGTGATGGCGCAGCAAATTTCCTCCACTGTGATCTCCCTCTCCAACTGTTCATTCATGGTCTGAGTGACTCTCCTTTCCAATCCAATTAAGCACTCCCTTAAACCACTCGGACTAGATGAAGGAAAAATATTTTGAAAATAACCCATGAAAGCACTGGTAATATCCTTAGGTGTTGAGCATAAAATCCCCTCTTCATTTTCAATACGTACGATCTTGTTTGCTCGACGCCTTTGGTTTACTCTAGCATGAAAAAACTTCATATTTTTATCTCCATTTTGTAGCCAATGTTCCTTAGCCCACTATTGCCAATGCATCTCCTCCTTTTCAATTAGATCATTCACCTCTTGCTGCAACATGGTAATTTTCTCCCCATCCGGTTGAGTCTCAACCATTTGCAATATCTTCAACTGCTCCGTTTTCTTTTGAATTTGTTGTTTGGCCTGTCCTTTCTCCTTGATTTGCCACTTTTTAATCACCTTTTTGCACATTTCCACCTTAGCCGAGAAAGACTGCCACAGGTTGGAGACAAATTTTTTTCCTTCCTTACCGATTTTATTATGTTGTTGTGGCTACTTTGTTTTCCCCACCCAGCTTCATAGAAAAATCGCTTATTCACTCGTCTTTGGCCACGCATTGTTGTATGAAATTGCACATAAATTGGAGCATGATCTGAAGTTCAATTTGCCAATACCACTACACCATAATTTTGGAAAAAGTCATCCAAGCTTGATTTGCAATAGATCTATCTAGTCTCTCCATAATAAAATGTCCATCCTCCCTCTTGTTACTCCAAGTAAATTTTGGCCCACAGGACCCAAATCATGAAGTTGGCATCGGTCCATGGTTTGTTGGAATGCCCTTATCTGCCATCTAGGCCGTTTGTTCGCACCAAACTTCTCCGAATCTCCTAAAATTTCGTTAAAATCCTCCACACACATCCATGCATTACAAGACAATGAATCGAGGTGCATAAGGAGATCCCATGATTCTTTTCTTTTTGACGCTTTGGGGTTACCATAAAATCCAGTTAGAGTCCATTTTTGTGTCCCATCCTCACCCTTTATTTTTGCATTAATATGGCGTCAACAATAATTTTGGATTTCCACCGTTCCATCATCATTCCAAAAGAGAGATAAGCCACCACTCTTCCCTACACAATCGACCACAAAAACACTTTGAAAACCCAATTGATACTTCACCCGTTCCACCCGAGAAGCTGTTAGTTTGGTTTCCATAAGGAAAATCAAATTGGGTTTCTTTTCCTTTACCAAACGTCAAAGGTCACGAACTATCCGGAGGTTCCCAAGCCCTCGGCAATTCCAACTAAGAATACTCATGGCTCTTGGCGGGGTTGTGCACCAGCCACCGCCAACAAATTCTCAGTACTCCTTTCATGCTCCACCACCTTCTTCCCATTTTTTTTCTTTCTTTTTTCTTCTTCTCTGTACACACAACAACCTCTGCATGTCTTTTCCCTAAAAGTAGCAAGTTCTCATTCCTTTTAGTATCCCCTTCTTCTTTCAGGCTCTTTTTTTCCACGAACGCAGTGACCCACCACTCGTAGCAATTGGCCCAGTACCGTCCCTCATTGATGGGTATTCACTACCCATGTGATCTTGAGGCCCAAAAGTTTCCTTCGTTGGAGAGGAAATAGCACCCACGTGTTTTGGGACTGACGCGGCTTGGTGAATCTTGCTCCCTGAGTTGTCGTTATACTCCTTTACTCCCTCCCCAGATTGACGCAGCTGCTCCCCCATGTGCGCATATCCCCCGTTATTCTCTCCATCATGTCCAACGTTGTTTCCAATTTTGGAAGTAACGGACACACTCCTTGTATCTCCTTGATCACCCTCATTTACCATTACTGGTGAATCTCACATTAAAGTATCGAATGACTCACTAGGAAAACCGCCTGAAACAGCCCCAAAAATTTTTGCGGAGTTTAATGAAATCCCTCTTTTCCCGCACTGAGTCTCTTTCCTTGTATGTTGGCCATTACTATCCATGGTTGTACCCCTCGCCGGCCGGAAACCAGCTGGCCTTGTCTCCGGTGCTGAGCCGTGAGAGCAGTCATCTTCCTGGAAAAAATCATATTCACTGTAACCTCCCCTTCTTGGCTCCGCTCGCCTTTTAGGAGAACCCGCTCTCAACCACGGCTCGTACTCATGTTCCTTTGGCTTTCCATGTTTCCACCGTAATACCTCATTCACACATCCCCCGGCATCAAAATTCATCTCACTCGGCGGCGTAATCCCGTCATATTCCGCCACCGAAAATAATTGGCCTTAAAAAATCCATGGACGTCCCTCCATTACTAGGATCTTATCCCACTCGTGTTCAAACTCCAATAAAAACATATTTTCACCAAGAACCTTGAACTCTAAAGACACTGTCGGTCTCCATCCTCTTATTAACTTAGCCTTTATGGTTCTCTTCCCAACGAACCTATTAGAGATAAGTTTTCCAACCAAACAATGGGTACGTTTAGCTGTGATCCCTTCCACATCCTCTTCTACCACCTTAAGCCCATCTTGCTCCTTTTCCGTCAACAAGAACCTTACCCAAAGCGCCTCCAACTCATCAACCATCCCTATCACCAATGACTCCAAAGCAGATCAGACAAAAAAGGTTTGATAGTTAGCCTTCCCACACACAGACTGAAAAATTTGTGGTGGAAGAAAAGTTTTCTTCTCCTCTAGGTTTCAGAGAGCCCTAGAGAGAATTTGTTCTGATATGCGACTTCATTATATTGCATTTCTTTTTATTTGTTTTTGTTTCTAACAGCAATTAATCTCTTTATGTTAGTTTCTGTGGAAAAAAATATTGCTATTAGTTTTTGTTGACATGTGTTTTGGTGTTTGAGTTTGGAGGATGCCCTGCCCCTTTTTCACACCTTGATATTTCCTTATTTCCAGTAATGTATTTCTATACTATACATTGAGGACAATGTGCAATTCAAGTTCGTGGGTATAGAAGAACACTTTGTCTATTTATTTTTGTTCTAATTTGTTTATTTTTTCTTATTGTTTATTTATTTTTTATTTGTTTATTTTTCTTATTGTTTATTTTTATTCTTATTTGTTTATTTTTATTTGTCATTTTGTGTTAAAAAAAATATATATATTTTTTTAAAATTATGCTATGTTTTTGTCAAGTTTGAATTAAACTGTGACTGTGGTTTACATTTCATTAGCTTGCTTAAAGGGCTGAACACATCATTATGTCATTAGAAGTCTGAGTCCTTTGACTTATTTTTGGGTGAAAGAGATTTCACTTGTATTGAGATAAATTTTTATGAGTTCATTAGCATGTTTTCTGTGAGGTATGATGTTTGAGCTTAAGCTTGTTCTCTTTGAGATTTGTTGGATGACCTATTGATGAATAACCATTGGCGTGCAAGATACAAAATAAATAAATAAGAGAAGGACAAAGAAAAGAAAGATCATGATGAGTTTTCTGCTAAGCAACTAGACCTCTTGCCTTATTAAGCATTGAGTGTTCGTCAAAAGGTGTGAAGTTCAGTGTTGATTTATGATATGGCTAGTCTGGCTTCGTAGCCTTTTTGACTTAAGTTAATAAGCCCTTAGGGATGTTCTACATCTAGTGCCCTAAAGCCACCTGGCTTTGGAGTCATTGGCCTAACACTTGTTAAATGGGTCAATTAGAAAGCTTAAGGGAGTTAGACATTGCAGAGCTTGTTAAAAAAAAAAAAAAAATGCATATCTTGCCTTGGTTGTTTCATTTGATAGAGATTTTTACAAATTTTATAGAACTTGTCTTGAGTTTAAACTGAAAGCTTCATGATTGTATGCTAATTACACTTTACACTTTTCAGAACATATGAGGTCTAAATTGTCCATTTATGAGTGAATTGATTTTGAATTTCCTATTGACTGTGAAGATGTTTGTCTTTTTAAGTTTGCTCATGAATAAGAACCATGGTTTATGTGAAAATTCTTTCTTGTTAACAACATAGTGCACAATGTTTGTGGGTATCATTCATGTTAAGCCCTCACGAAACTTCACTCGTCCACTAGGGATGCGTAGAGGTTTAAAAGGCTTGTTGTATATGCAAAATGCCATCGTCTCTCCCACGAAAGAGGATTTATGTTTTTTGCTTTTATTTTTTGTTTCATTTTGTTTTGCTAAGGGACTAGCAAAATGTAAGTTTGGAGGTGTTGGATAAGTGCCAAATATTCCATATTTAGACCCATTTATTTACATTAGTTAATCCTTTAGTTGTGTCGTTATTTAATCTTTTGTGTTAGTTTTGTGTTTTTAGTATGTTGTAGGTCATTGAAGAAAAACTACAGCTTTAAAGAGAAAAATGAAAGTTTGGAAGAAAGCAAACTTTGAGAAGACCTAGATGATGTGGTTGTTAAGTTTAACCAAATCCAAGAAAAAGGTTAAATTGGATAAAAAATCAGATTGGATTAAAGCTCAGATTGGATAAAATTTTGGATTGGATTCAAATTTAGATTTTGCACACATCTCAATATTTTGACCATAACTTTCCGCTCAAATATCTGATTTAAGTTATTCACACAGCATTGGAAAGCTAACTCAAGATAATACAGTTCATTGTGAAATAGGATATTCCTAATTCGGACAGTTACCATGCCAAAATTGCCTCGCAATAATTGACACAAATCTGGACAAATCCTATTCCGATTTTAGACTTCTCTTTTGACTGGGAGATAGACCTCCAAATTATCTAGGTTTAATAAGGCTTCTAGGACTTTCCTAAGCCTATAAATAGACTTCTTTGCATTCAAGAAAAAATATACAATTTCAGAGACAAGTTTTGGGATACAATTTTGGAGAGAGAATGTAATCCACAGCTTTTCTTTTAGTTTAGTTTTTCTTTAGGTTTAGGTTTAGGTTTTAGTTTCATAATCATGTGGAGCTAAATTCTCAACTAAGGTTGGGGATGAAGCCTCACAGATGAAGAACATCATCACTTTTATGTAAGTCTTTATTTATCCGATTTTATTGAGTTTATTATTTCAATTGTTTTACTTCTAATCAATTGTGTGAAGTGATTCTTGGATATCTCTTGTGATTCAAGGATACATGTGATGATTTGATATAATTTCATATGATTGATTACTTGGATTTTAACTCATAAAAATTGGATATCCCTTGTGATTTGTTCTACGGATACATCTGGTGTTTCAATTAAATTTGGATTCCTTTTGTGATTTGGTCAATGAATGGATACATGAGATGGTTTTGATTAATTCTTTCAAGCATAGTAAAACATACATAGGATTTAAATTGTGAGAACTTCAGATTGATATTAATAAATATAAAACATGTTGTTATGATTTGGTGAGTGTAGATTTCGCATCCTTAGTGCCTTTATCTATTGATTTACTTACTTTATTTACTTTATGTTTAGTCTTTTAATTTTCAAAATCAAAATCAAAACCATTTTGGAACTAGATTAGGGTAAAATTAGTTTAGATATAAGTTAATCTTTCAAAAATACAATTCTTTGTGGGTTCAACCTCACACTTGCAATCCATTAAACTACAATCGATTCGTGCACTTACGAGTTAAATAAATTTGCACAACAGTTATCTCCACTTATGGCTTTGTGAAAACAATTTTTGGATCATCTTTATGTCCGACATAAAAATTAGACTCCTAAAAGTATACAACATAATCACTAGGGATTGTTGGTCACCTTATTCTAGAGAATCTTCTAATCCTACTTCCTTTACATTTGACAAAGTTTGAGTAGGTTCATTCTGAACTTATTTCTCATGAGTTGACTGTTCTGAAACCGATTGTGGTTCAAGATAATCAATTTTATTTTCCCTAATCACAATCAAACACCCTTCATGTGAAGGGGTTTCAGTCAACTCTTGTGCTTCCTCTAATTCAATCCTTTGAGAATAAGCACTCCCACTAGGTTCAGCATCCTCTAGAAATTTTGCATTTTTAAACTCAACAATTCTAGGATTGAATGAACGACAGCAAAAACTAAACTCCTTGGAGTTTACTGCATAGCCTATAAAATTCCACTAGTTGTCCTTGAATCTAATTTCCTTAGGTGTGGCTTATAAATTCTCACTTTAGCAAGCCAACCCTATATGTGTAAACAATTTTAACTTGGTTCCATTCATTCCTTAGAGTTTGTTTGGGATTGTGTTTGAAAAATAGAGATTTTCAGTCAAAAAATGCTTTTGCCAAAAGTGCGTTTTGGCAATTTTTATGCGTTTTGGACCCTTAAAAGTGCTTTTAATTTTTTTTACCAAACGAATACTTTTTTCTTCAAATAGACTTTTTGAGTGTTAAAAGCATTTTTAAGCCCCTCAAACGCAATCTCAAACAAGCCCTTAATTTAGGTGTCTTAGGGACAACTCTGAATGAAGCCCAGTTAAATGTATATACAACGGTTCTCAAGGCTTCACTCCATTTGGAGAATAGAATAGTAGTATTACCTTGCATGTCCCCTTTCCATGTACCTACATACTATCTGCCTCTATCAGATTTTACGATCTTGACTTCCTTTTGCTTTGTTTCTCTACTTTTACCTTATAGGTACTGAAAGCATTTAATGCCCCAACCTTATGATTTAAAAGATAGAGATAAACCTTATCTGGTTATTACCGAAAGAGATAGCATATCTCTAACCATCTAGGCAGGAAGTATGGAAAAGGTCTATACTTGTACATGATCTCAAGAATCTCAAAAACCTTTTTGTTGGCACCTTTACTGGTATAGTTGGTCTGCTTTTCCTTAATGCAGTCCACATAAATACCAAAGATAGTAAAATTCAAGAGTTTTAAAAACTCTATCATTTATCGACCTTTTATTCTTCATAGAGATATATTTCAATCTCCAATGCCATAACATAGAGGATTTTCTAATTCATAAGACTCTCCTTTAGTCAATATTTATATGCAGGGATTAATTTTTCAAAAATTGGGATCTAGATCAATTTTAAATAAACCATCAATTTAATATTCCACCCAAAAAATTTCAATAATGTTCAAACTTGATTTAATAAATTAAAATAGAAACAAAATTTCAAAAAATTGTGGAATATATAAAACATTATTAATAACATAATTGATTTTTTTTTTTTTAAAAAAAAATTAATCTATAGGTTCCAACAACCTCCAATTGTAAACAAGTATTATTTAGAAAACCCTGCATTATATTAACAACATGGATCGCTAAACCAAATTCAATCCACACAGTATTTAGGAGAGTCAATAAAAGAGATTCATGACACAGTAGATGTATGAGATTACCTTTATTTCAAGTCATTTATGATACTTTATACAAGCATTCTTTATATGCCCATAATTTTCCTTATTGTAAGATAAACAAGTATCTTAATTACCAAAACACTTTATTGGCACCATGTTCTCATTCATTAACTATTGAACATGATTGCCTATCAAGGTCTTTCCCTTAACATGAGTACCTTCTGAATTCTCATTTCTTAGTCTCTCATCTTCTTGAACACTCATGATCATAAGTTTCTTTATTGATCAGTTATCCTTATGTGTGCCACAAGATATTTGAAAAGATACCATATTTAGATGAAAAAAATAAAATTGACCAAAATGACTCAAAAAACTCAACCACTGGGGTCTTTAAAATGAGCTGTTACGCCCTTCATTTCTATAATGTGCTTAGGCACATTTTGAAACTGTAAAAGGTTTTGCTTTAAAACTTTTCTATTTGGGTGTTGGCCAAGTCTTATTGGAACTTACTAAATGTTCCTCAACGACCTTTCTTTGGCACTATAACATTAAGGAATAAAACTCTAATGCCTTTCTTAATATGATATTTCATGAACGTTGAAACTTAAGCGACTTAAATCACTACAACCATTCATGTTTAATAATCTCATGTGGCATACTTGATTCCGTGGGAGAAGGTGATTCGTTCATGCAAAACGCCAATTCAGTCTCCAAACACCCCAAAGTAAAAAACAAATTTTCCTTTTAGTCAGAAAAAATTATCACTTGGAAGTATTGAAACATAAAATACCACCAATTAAAATAGTAGGAATGCATCTAATAACCAAGAAAAAAAAATATACTTTAATACTATGAAATAACTTTATTTAAATTAACCAATGCTAATTTAATAGTAAATTTCAACCTATCTGTGGGCAAAGGTTGCATAACGAATGAAATTTACTCTTTATTAATATGACTAATAAATTTAAACATTAATAAATAAAATTTTCCGTACCTGTCGGCCTAAGAGAAATTTTATTTTCAATGTTAAATTTACTATCTTATTCAAATTAAGTAATAAAAATAAAAAGGTTCCTGTGGGGATTGGTAATTAAATTTATGAATTAATTACAACATGATGTTAATTTTCTTTATGAAGTACACACACACACACACACACACACAAAATAGGGATGCTATAGCTCTCCCAAAATTATTATAATAATCACGATTTCATTAACATCTAATAACTGTATAGATGCCAAATTAAAGTTCCCAAGAATAAAGACAAAACCAACATAAAAGTGGGTAAACAGTATTTTCCAAAGTACAACCGGATTATTCCCACGTAAGTGAGGGGGCGCACAATGACACACTTAAATCTCATGACTTTTCCTTGCCAGAAATTTCCTAGACATTGCAATTTTGGATAGTACAATAAACATTCACCAACATATGTGGCTTAGTTAATTATTTTTCAATCTAAACATTAAACAATTTATATTTAAATAATATAAATAAAAGGAACATATTTAATCTTAAGTCCATGCATTAACGAAATAATAATTTCAATGCTAAACAATTTAAGATATATTCAATTGCAATATAAAAGCATATGAAAATGCATGGCCTAATGGTAAATAAAGGTGGCCTTGGATCTTTGTACCTTGAGGACCCAAGTTCTAAACCCACATTAGTCCAAAATGTTTCTCCCTTTTTTTTAAAAAAAAATAGAAGATGGGTTATCGGGTCGGGCTTCCTTATTGGGTCAGCATTTGGTTTTGGTATTGGGTTGGCCCAATCGGGTTAGACCAATTAATAAACCATTTTTTTTTTCTAACTGAATCAGGCTTGGGTTAAAATAAACCCATACCGAGTGGCCCAAAAACACTAGACCCGATTCTACATGGGATAGAAACCCTACCCGCATCCTTAAGTCCTAACCCGGAAAATCCCAAACCCCAGCCGTGTAACGCCCCAAAAAATAGCCTTAGCTAACCTGGTAGGGTTACTGGCAATTACCCCAATTAAACCAACTTGTGGCTAAATGAGGAATCGCCCCTCTAAGCAATATCAAAGTTAATGCATAGAAAGGTGAAATAAAAAGTGAGAAACTATTAAATCATCAAAGGACAAGTATATTCCTCGAAATAAAAGGCATGGAGCGACTAATAACAATGTAAAACAAACCTGATAGCAGCATGCAGATTCTAAAGCAAGGTCCGTAGTGGCAATCGTACCACTCTTGAGTTCTAGTAATAGACTTCCTAAAAAGGTAATAACAGAGTAAGTCTAATGAATTAGTAAGTAAACATCACAATTATGTATGATTGAACCCATTTAAGCAGAAATAAATGTGCAGTTTTAGTAAATATTAAAAGGAGATGTTGTCTTCGTTAATACACCATAAAAATATACTTTTTGGTTAATAAAATAGCGGTGTACTTCCAGTAGCAATCACCCAAGTATTTTAATGCAGAAAGACTAGTGCTTTATAGGTCATAACTCTCATGTATGGTCTATCTGAGATATTACTCATTCTCAATAGGGTTAGCGCTATCCTGAGGGACCTGTAATACAATGCCAGTGCCCTAGCCACTGTACGCTACCGTACATCCCATTAGTGGCACGACCGAGTCCGATCTCGGGTGGCCCACATGACTAATAATGTCTATCCTATAGTGACCAACCATAAGGAAATGGCTGTGCTTGGTCACGAAACCATTGGATCCAAAGCCTACATAACAATACACATATTTGACCATAAAATGAAGTCTATATAGTAAGCCTATGGGCATTATACCGCACGTACCAGTGTACTATGTCATATGATGCATCTCATTAATCAGTTGATAAAACAATTACCAAGTTATTACAAAAAGTAGACATGCCCATATCATACTCGTGGTCAGTCAACTTACAAATCCCACGTTTTAAGGAAAGAGCTCGTAAGTGTTTACTTACCTCGTACGCTCGCTTGAATCCTTTGACATCACTAAATCCTGCTCTAACAGAATATAACACACCGTTATACGTAATACTAGAGGACCCTTACAAGTAAGATACTAAGCCTTATCTAACAAAAGGTTTGCTAGGCTCTAAAATACAAGCGAATGAGGCTTAAGGCAGATGCTCGGCTCCCTGTCTGTACGTCTAGGCTCGAGGGCATACGTCTGGTCAGTGAGTTAGGCAATCCGTTAAGGGCTTCAAATTGTGTTTTAAGGCTTTTATAAAATCTATAGGCTACTATATCCCCTTCTAGACTAAGGAATAAACATATGCAATGTAAGAAAACTCAACATCAAGCAATACAAGGAATCAAAAGATGCTTTTCAAACTATTTTGAAAACTTTTCTTGTTTTGTAAGGAAAAGAGTAAAAAGCTTAACATAACAACTTTTGAAACTCATAACATTAAGGAAGAAATAAAACAGTAATGAAAGCATAAAACGGGCAATGTGTTACCTTGGAAATTGGCAAGAACACAAGCTTCCTTCCTTCTCTCTCAAAACTCACAAGGCACTCCTATAGGGTGGTTACAGAGAGCCTGGGCCGGAAATCTTGGTTTCAAAGGGTGGTGAAGGGGTGGCATTTATAGGCTAGAAAAGATGAGGGCGCCACCAACTCTTTTGAAAAGTAGCGGACGTCTAGTACTATATGGGCACATGTCCGGTACTATTTGCACAGCGGTCCAAAGGGAGCTGTATGGTGGTCCCTCCCTCCCCCCCCCCCCCCTCCACGTACGTCCTCTACTACAAACAAGAGCGTATGTTTGGACAGAAAGGTTAAGCTTGGTTTTGTGCTTCAAATGGTTTAGGAGCTTTCACGGCTACAAGTATGGGCTTAGGTTCATTATTTTAAAACCAGGTTTCTTTCATAAATACTTTGACCATTCTTTGTAGAAAATCTTTGAATAAAAAAAATCATTTTTATCGGGTTTTACACTCTCCCCTCCTTATAAGAATTTTGGCATTGAAATTTGTTTTTAATAATACTTAAGATCCTCCTAGTAGAGAGGATTTTTTTAAAAAACAATTAAAGGAAAATGGTTGAAAAGAAACATATGGTTTTGAAAAGATCAGTAAGATTTAGGCACGCATAATTAATTCCAAGGAAAGAAAGAAAAGAAAAGAAACAATCGCATACATACAAAATTGCCATCACCAAGCAACACATGCACAAACAACTAACAAAACAAAAGTCTATAGAAATCGCCCTACCCTACGAGATTGTCTACGATCCACTGATCTTTGACTTGGGGAGCCTTGCATACTATGGCCCCCTCTTCCTAGGTTGATGCTCGGGCTCTGAAGGCCGTAATCTCTCACGTCGAGCAAGGGTTTCGTCAAGTGACTGTGAATCTGCAGGAGTGATCCTAGAATGCCTTCGATATTTTTCCTAGCCGAGGTGAGACTTCCTACGGATTGTTGAAGTCCACTGAGCGTGCTATAGATGCGCTTGAGATCAAAGTCGCTTGCTGGTGTGGAGGAGGAGGCTCCATTAGCTGCGTGTCCTTCCTGGTGTAGTTCTCAGAGTTTGTGGCGCTCGTAGTCGGTGATACTCCTAGTCAGAAGGGTATAAAGGTAGAGAACCTATCTTACGTAACAACAACAAGATTCTTGACCAGAAGAACTCAGATGATCATCACGTGGTATACTAGTAGGTCATCGTGCTAAAGGGGATGCGGGTTCGCGTAAAAACTCTTAAATTAATTAGACTGCGGCTGGCCCACGTTGGGCATATCCTTCTTTCTTTTCTACAATGATGTTGTGGCTGTGGTAAAGAGAGTTGTATCGGTGCTCCGTTTTGGCGACCTTGAAGTGTGTGCGGTCGTAAGAAAATCGAGCGTTGTCGCTGTTAGTGCCTTGGCCGAAACATCCTGAGCAGAGCTGTGAACTGAAGACTCGTCTGAAATGGCCTCTTCCTCCGCCTCCTCCATCTCAAAATCAAAGTCAAAGTCGTGATCCTAAGCCTCCTAGAGCTAGGCTCGGGCCCTACTGAATTGGGTTGGGTAAGAGGAAGATGAATCTGCCGCGCTCGCTCTTGTTCATACCATAAAGCATCACTACCAATTCTAAGTGCAACCTTAACAATAACCCATCTAACTACAAAAGTGGTAACCTAGTCTTAGAAACTGAAATCCTCCCTCAAGTGCTAGGAAAAATGCAAGGAGTTATCGGGAAACATTGGGATACAAAAACTTAGTGGGGTTGCCAAGGGGTTGGTTCGTAGTTTAGAAATTCGGTCAAAAGCTCAGCAACATAGCGAGTGGATTCGGTTGCAAGGGTAATCCGGTCATTTCAAAATCTTAGGCCAAATACCTAAGTCTGACTAGTGGGAGTTGGTAGGTTCCAAATGTCGGGGTTGACTTTCATCTCAAGGTTGTCAAAAGGGGTCTTTAATGACAAGGGTGCCCTTAAGGTGAAAGGTGGGAAATATGGGGTCATCTAAGGGTAAGGGCATTTTAGTCTTTTGACAAGAACACCGAAATTAACATGATATTGGCTCCTTCAAGTAGCCCAAAATAATGGTGACCTCAAAATGCAAGGGCACCTAGATACTTGATGAGTCATGAATTTTTTTTTTAGGTCTAGGCATTGAGGGCATTTTGGTAATTTTGTATTAAAAGAATATAGCACCGAAATGAATGGTGCCACCCTTGGGTATTCTAATATAATGGTGCCCTCAAGATGCGAGGATATTGGGGTGTTTATAAAAATTAGGGTTTAGATCTCAGGGGTATTTTAGTAATTTCCAAATTCTGACAAAATACAGAGATTCGTTTGGGTGAAGGTTGATGGCTCAAAGTGTTTGGCACTACCCTAAGGGCAAGTCCTCACTATGGAGAAACAAGATGCGAGGTTACCATGGTATGAGAGTTAGAGTTTTAGGGCAAAGGGCATTTTGGTCATTCCTAGTTCTGCACAAAATTCCAAAATTCAAACGACTAGGTTCATAGGTTAGGCTTTCAATGTAAAAGGCTTGAGGCCCAATTCAACAGGTAGGCCTGACCCTTTAACAAAATCGGGTCATCCCCAAATTAGGCAAAAATTCCCAATTTGAGAGTGGGGTATTTCGGTCATTTTCAGATTCGGGCGAAAAACTCCCGAATCTAGCCAGTCTAGATCGGGCTTCCAATTAATGGGTTTGGGCTTTATTGAGATCAGGAAAGACAAATTTTGATTCAAGGCAAAACCCTCAAATCCAATGGCTATGGTTACCGGTTGGTCAACAGTGGAGCGAATGGGCTTTGTTCATAGGGCATTTAGGTCACAACCCGTGCATCAATTGCATTGAGGGGTTGAGAAAACACAAGGATTTTGGACTTAGTCAAAAATCCTCAAATCCGAACATGTGGGGGGTTTGGAAAGGGAAATTGGTTCTAATCACAACCACAACTATCATAACACAACAAGTAAACGTCTAGATGCTCAATCCTAACCAATAATCAAGGAAGGATGAAAACCCAATTTGAAAACCGTAAAATTGTAAAACTGAAAATTTCAAATTTTAAATGGTTAGAATCAAATGGGTGGAATAGGGTTTAAAGAGTGCTTGGCCGTCTTTTAAAAAGAATGCATAGGGCTCTAGGCGAATGCTTGGCCCGAGGCCCAAATATATATATATATATATATATATATATATATATATATTTTCAAACCAACTATTCAAAGGCCAAGTATTTTCTTAAAACAGTTTGGGGTATGAAAACAAGGCTAGTTGGGATTGACACGAAAATCATTTTTTGTGAAATTCATTTTCTTTTCGAAATTCAATTTGAAAAACATATGAGCATCTATTGTAAAACATACTACTAAGTACGGTGCGTAGTCTAACCACTGTACTGCTAAGCACAATGCGTAGTTTAACAACTGTATTGCTGAGTACAGCCCGTAGTCTAACTACCTCGTAACCGTCTATCCAAAAGTTACCCAACCTCTACGTCTAGCATTCCCTAGTTGACTCTACTTGACGGTCTACTTTGTAGTCCTTGTCAATGCTAGAGACGAAAGTGGCCTCCTGTCGCTTAGACCTAGCTAGTAGGGCTACTGTCTTCAGTAGTTGGATCTCTTCGTACTCGTCCGCAATCTAAGTAAGATGTTTGTGCATCTCCTGCTTCCTTTCCTCCCTTAGGTTGGGATTATACTTCCCAAAAACAAGTGGAAAATCACGTACAGTAGATATACTGCGACGCTACCATTTTACAGCTGTCTGGCCATTCGTGAACAATTGCCCAACATCAACACCCATCGCATAACTGAGTGTGAAGCATGATCAAGTGCCTATAACGCAAAGCAGGCAATCCTGTCCAACCCTATGCTAAGCAATCAAGAAGGCTATTACTATAGCCCGCAACTTAATCAAACAACAATCAGAGAACCTAGGTATATCCTATGCTGCATTCTTTAAGGTTTATGCCTAGGATATTGCAGCCTATTCTCAGATTGTCAGTTCTGGTCGGCAAGACGGTATGCTCTGATACCATACTGTAACGCCCCCAAAATTAGCCTTAGCTAACCCTGCAGGGTTACTGGCAATTACGCTAGTTAAACCAACTTGTGGCTAAATGAGGAATCGCCCCACTAAGCATTATTAGAGTTAATGCATAGGAAGGTGAAATAAAATCAGAGAAACTATTAAATCATCAAAGGACAAGTATATTCCTCAAAATTAAAGGCATGGAGCGACTAATAACAATGTAAAACAAACCTGATAGAAACATGCAGATTCTAAAGCAAGGTCTGTAGTGGCAATCATACCACTCTTGGGTTTTAGTGACAAACTTTCTAAAAAGGTAATAACAATGTTTCTAACGTCTTAGTGAGTAAACATCACAATTAGGTATGATTGATCCCATTTAAGTAGAAATAAATGTGTAGTTTTAGTAAATATTAAAAGGAGATGTTGTCTACGTTAATACACCATAAAAATATATTGTTTGGTTAATAAAAGAGTGGTATACTTTTGGCGGCAGTCACCCAAGTATTTTAATGCAGAAAGACTAGAGCTTTATAGGTCATAACTCTCATGTATGGTCTACCTAAGATATTACCCCTTCTCAGCAGGGTTAGCGCTGTCCCGAGGGACCTGTAATACAATGCTGATGCCCCAGCCATAGTATGCTACTATACATTCTATTAGTGGCACAACCGAGTCCGACCTTGGGTGGTTCACACCACTAATGATGTTCGTCCTATATTGACCAACCATTAAGGAATGGTTGCACCTAGTCACGAAACCATTGGATTCAAGGCTCACATAACAGTACACACATTTGACCATAAAATGAAGTCTATATAGTAAGCTTATGGCCATTATACCGCACATACCGGTGTACCATGTCATACACTGCATCTTATTAATTAGTTGATAAAGCAATTACCAAGTTATTACGAAAAGTAGACATGCTCATATCATACTCGTGGTCAGTCAACTGACATATCCTACGTTTTTAAGAAAAAGTTCGTAAGTGTTTACTTACCTCATACGCTCGCTTGAATCCTCCGACATCGCTAAATCCTACTATAACGGAATATTACATACCATTATACGTAATACTAGAGGGCCTTTACGAGTAAGATACTAAGCCTTATCTAACAAAAGGTTTGCTAGGCTCTAAAATACACGCGAATGAGGCTTCAGGTAGATGCCCGGCTCCCTGGCCAAATGTCCGGGCTCGAGGGAGTACGGCTGGTCATTGAGTTAGACAATCTGTTAAGAGCTTCAAACGGTATTTTAAGGCTTCTATTAAATCTATAGGCTACAATATACCCTGCTAGGCTAAAGAATAAACACAAGCAACGTAAGAAAACTCAACATCAAGCGATACAAGGAATTAAAGAAGCTTTTCAAACTATTTTGAAAACATTTCTTGTTTTGTAAGGAAAAGAGTAAAAACCTTAACATAACATCTTTTGAAACTCATAACATTAAGGAAGAAATAAAGCAGTTGTGAAATCATAAAACAAGTAAGGGGTTACCTTGGAAATTAGCAAGAACACAAGCTTCCTTCCTTCTCTCTCAAAACTCACAAGGCACTCCTATAGAGTGGTTACAGATAGCCTGGGGGAGGAAATGTGAGCTTTAAGGGGTGGTATTTATGCCAGAAAAGCTAAGGGCGCTACCAACGTCCAGTACTATATGGCCGTACGTCCGGTACTATTTACACAATGGTCCAAAGGGTGCTTCGTACGTACAGTTATTAACCAGGGGGTATTACAAAAGTAGCGTACATCTGTGTACTATTGCAGGCGTACGTACGGTGGTCCCCCCCTCCCCCCATACGTCCTATACTACAGATAAGAGCGTACGTCCGGCAAACCTAGCGTACGTCTGGACAGAAAGGTTAAGCTTGGTTTTGTGCTTCAAACGTTTTAGGAGCTTTCTTGGCTATAAGTATGGGCTTAGGTTCGTTAGGGAGTAAAGCCTGGTGGTTAGGTTCGTTAGGGAGTAAAGCCTGGGGCTCTGAGTTTGCTCCTCAGTGGTCTCAGGTTCGAAACCCACCAGGTGTTACCTCCCCCTTGGGGCCACACCCCTCTGGTGAATAGCCAGTGACTTACCCTGTTCCGTGTAGGGAAACTTCCGAGGGTGCGGTGCACGGGGCCGGGGTTTACTCTGCAGGGGTGGGTCCGAAGGGCCCTGCCTTGTAGAGGTTCCTCGATATCAAAAAAAAAAAAGTATGGGCTTAGGTTCGTTGTTATAAAACTAGGTTTCTTTCATAAATACTTTGACTATTCTTTGTAGAAAATCTTTTAACAAAAACAATCTTTTTTATCGGGGTATTACACTCCCCTCTCCAGATAAGAATTTCGTCCTCGAAATTTGGTTTTAGTAATAAACAAGATCATCCTGGTATAGAGAGTTTTTTTTTTTTTTTTTTTTTTTCAAAAACAATTAAAGGAAAATGGTTGAAAAGAAACATATGGCTTTGAAACGATAAGTAAAATTTAGGCATGCATAATTAATTCCAAAGAAAGTAAGAAAAGAAAAGAAACAGTCGCATACATACAAGAATGCCATCACCAAGCAACACATGCACAAAAAACTAACCAAGCAAAAGTCTATAGAAATCGCCCTATTAGGTTGTCTGCAATCCACTAATCTTCGACTTGGGGAGCCTTGCATACTATGGTCCCCTCTTCCTAGGTTGATGCTCAGGCTCTGAAGGCCATAATCTCTCATGTCGAGCAAGGGTTCCGTCAAGTGACTGTGAATCTATGGGAGTGATCCTAGAATGTCGTCAATATTTTTCCTAGCTTCGAGGTGAGACTTCCTACGGATTGCTGAAGTCCATTGAGCATGTTGTAGATGTGCTCGAGATCAAAGTCGCTTGCTGGTGTGGACGAGGAGGCTCCATTTGCTACGCGTCCTTGCTAGTGCAGCTCTCGGTGTTTGTGGCACTCGTAGTCGATGGTATTCCTAGTCGGAAGGGCATAAAGGCAGAGAACCTATCTTATGTAATAGCAGCGAGATTCTTGACAGGAAGAACTCGGCTGATCATCATGTGGTATACTAGTCGGTCATCGTGCTAAAGGGCATGTGGGTTCGCGTAAAAACTCTCGAACTAATTCGACTGCGACTGGCCAACGTTAGGCATATCTGTCCTTCTTTTCTACAATGGTGTTGGGGCTAGGGTAGAGAGAGTTGTATCAGTGCTCCGTTTTGGCGACCTTGAAGTGTGTGTGGTCGAAAGAAAATCGGGTGTTGTCGCTGTCAGTGCCTTGGCCGAAACGTCCTGAGCAGAGCTGTGAACTGAAGACTTGTCCGAAATGGCTTCTTCCTCCGCCTCCTCCAACTCAAAATTGGAGTCGGAGTCGGGATCTTGAGCCACCTAGAGCTGGGCTCGGGCCCTACTGAATTGGGTTGAGTAAGAGGAAAATGATGCTGCTGCGCTCACTCTTATTCATACCAAAAAGCATCACTACCAATTCTAAGTGCAACCTTAACAATAACCCATCTAGCTACAAAAGTGGTAACCTAGTCTTAAACTAAAATCCTCCCTCAAGTGTTAGGAAAAATGCAAGGAGGTATTGGGAAACATTGAGATATAAAAACTTAGTGGGGTTGCCAAGGGGTTGGTTCGTAGTTTAGAAATTCGGTTAAGAGCTAGTAGCATAGCAGGTGGATTCAGTTGCAAGGGTAATTAGGTCATTTCAAAATCTTAGGCCAAATACCTAAGTCTGACTAGTGAGAGTGGGTAGGTTCCAAATGTCGGGATTGACTTTCATCTCAAGGTTGTCAAGAGAGGTCTTTAATGACAATGGTGCCCTGAGGGAGAGAGGTGGGAAATATGGGGTCATCTAAGGGTAAGGGCGTTTCAGTCTTTGGACAAGAACACTGAAATTAACAAGATATTGGTTCCTTCAAGTAGCCCAAAATAATGGTGACCTCAAAATGCGAGGGCACCTAGATACTTGATGAGTCATGAAACCTTTTTTTTTTTTTTTTTTTTAGGTCTAGGCCTTGAGGGCGTTTCGGTAATTTTTTATTAAAAGAATATAGCACCGAAATGAATGGTGCCACCCTTGGGTAGTCTAATATAACGGTGTCCTCAAGATGCGAGGATATCGGGGTGATTATAAAAATTAGGGTATAGGTCTCAAGGGTATTTTAGTAATTTCCAAATTATGACAAAATACATAGATTCGTTTGGGTGAAGGTTGATGGCTCGAAGTGTTTGGTACTACCCTAAGGGCAAGTCTTCACAGTGGCGACTTCAAGATGCGAGGTTACCATGGTATGAGAGTGAGAGTTTTGGGGCGAAGGGCATTTTGGTCATTCTCGCTTCTGGACAAAATGCCAAAATTCAAATCACTAGGTTCATAGGTTAGGCTTTCAATTTAAAAGGCTTGAGGCTCAATTCAACGGGTAGGCCTAACCCTTTAACAAAATAGGGTCGTCCCCAAATTAGGCAAAAATTCTGAATTTGAGAGGGGTATTTTGGTCATTTTCAGATTCAGGCGAAAAACTCCCGAATCTAATCGGTCTAGATCGGGCTTCCAATGAATGGGTTTGGACTTTATTGAGATCATGAAAGACAAAATTTGAATTCAGGGCAAAACCCTGAAATCCAATGGCTATGGTTACAGGTTGGTCAACAGCGGAGCGAATGGGCTTTGTTCATAGGGCATTTGGGTCACAACTCGTGCATCAATTGCATGGAGGGGTTAAGAAAATACAAGGATTTCAGACTTAGGCAAAAATCCTCAAATCCGAACATGTGTGGTGTTTGGAAAGGGAAATTGGTTCTAATCACAACCACAGCTATCCTAACACCACAAGTAAACGTCTAGATGATCAATCCTAACCAATAATCAAGGAAGGATGAAAACCCAATTCGAAAACCCTAAAATCATAAAACTGGAAATTTCAAATTTTAAACGGTTAGAAGCACAAACCTCGTTTAAAAGATGGGCTTTAAAACTCATGGAGATATGGCTGAAAATTACAAGGGAGAACTTTGGCTTGAGATAAAATGGGTGGAATGGGGTTTAAAGAGTGCTCGGCCGTCTTTTAAAAAGAACGCATAGGGCTCTAGGCCAATGCTTGGCCCAAGGCCCAAATATATATATATATATATATATATATATATTGAAACCAACAATTCAAAGGCCAGTTATTTTCTTAAAACAGTTGGGGGTATGAAAACAAGGCTAGTTGGGATTGACATGAAAATCATTTTTTGTGAAATTCATTTTCATTTCAAAATTCAGTTTGAAAAACCCATGAGCATCTATTGTAAAACGTACTACTAAGTACGGTGCGTAGTCTAACCATTGTACTGCTAAGCACAATGTGTAGTTTAACCACTATATTGCTGAGCACAATACTTAGTTTAACCACTATACTGCTACTGCTGAGTACAACCCGTAGTCTAACTACCTCATAACCGTCTATCCAAAAGCTACCCAACCTCTAAGTCTAGCATTCCCTAGTCGACCCTACTGACGGTTTGCTTCGTAGTCCTTGTCAATGCTTGAGATGAAAGCGGCCTTCTACCGCTTAAACCTAGTTGGCAGCACTACTGTCTTTAGCAGTTGGATCTCTTCGTCCTCGTCCACAACCTGAGCAAGATGTTTGTGCATCTCCTGCTTCCTTTCCTTCCTAAGGTCGGGATTTTACTTCCCAAAAACAAGTGAAAAATTGCATACTATAGACATGCTGCAATGCTTCCATTTTGTTGCTGTCTGGCCATTCGCGAATAGTTGCCCAACGTCGACACCCATCACATAACTGAGTGTGAAGCAGGATCAAGTGCCAGTAACGCAAAGCAAGTGATCCTGTCCAACACTATGCTAAGCAATCAAGAAGGCTATTACTATAGCCCGCACCTCAGTCAAACAACAATCAGAGAACCTAGGTCTATCCTATGCTCCATTCTTTAAGATTTATGCCTAGGGTATTGCAGCCTATTCTCCAATTGGCAGTCCCGGTTGGCAAGACCGTATGCTCTGATACCATACTGTAACGCCCCCAAAATTAGCCTTAGCTAACCTGGCTAGGTTACTGGCAATTACGCCAGTTAAACCACCTTGTGGCTAAATGAGGAATCGCCCCTTTAAGCATTATCAAAGTTGATGCGTAGGAATGTCAAATAAAATCTGAGAAACTATTAAATCATCAAAGGATAAGTATATTCCTCGAAATTAAAGGCATGGAGCGACTAATAACAATGTAAAACAAACCTGATAGCAGCATGCAGATTCTAAAGCAAGGTCCGTAGTGGCAATCGTACCACTCCTGGGTTCTAGTGATAGACTTTCTAAAAAGGTAATAACAGCGTAAGTCTAACGTCTTAGTAAGTAAACATCACAATTAGGTATGATTGATCTCATTTATGTAGAAATAAACGTGCAGTTTTAGTAAATATTGAAAGGAGATGTTGTCTCTGTTAATACACCATAAAAATATATTGTTTGGTTAATAAAAGAACGGTGTACTTCCGGCAGCAATCACCCAAATTTTTTAATGCTGAAAGACTAATGTTTTATAGGTCATAACTTTCATGTATGGTCTACCCAAGATATTACCTATTTTCAGCAGTGTTAGCGCTGTCCTGTGGGACCTATAATAGAATGCCGATACCCCAGCCATTGTACGCTACCATACATCCCATTAGTAGCACGACCGAGTCCGACCTCGGGTGGCCCACACTACTAATGATGTCCATCCTATAGTGACCAACTATTAGGGAATGGCTACGTCTGGTCACGAAACCATTAGATCTAAAGTCCACATAACAATATACACATTTGACTATAAAATAAAGTCTATATAGTAAGCCCATGGCCATTATACCACACATACTGATGTACCATGTCATGCGATACATCTTATTAATCTGTTGATAAAGCAATGATCAAGTTATTACAAAAAGTAGACATGCTCATATCGTACTCATGGTCAGTCAACTGACATATCCCATGTTTTGAAAGAAAGAGTTCGTAAGTGTTTACTTACCTCGGACGCTGGCTTAAATCCTCCGACATCGTTAAATCCTACTATAACGGAATATAACACACCATTATACGTAATACTAGAGGACCATTACAAGTAAGACACTAAGCCTTATCTAACAAAAGGTTTGCTAGGCTCTGAGATACACGCGAATGAGGCTTAAGGTAGATGCCCGGCCCCTTGGCCGTACGTCCGAGCTCGTGGGCATATGTCCTGTCAGTGAGATAGGCAATTTGCTAAGAGCTTCAAACGGTGTTTTAAGGCTTCCATAAAATCTATAGGCTACTATATCCCCTTCTAGACTAAGGAATAAATGCATGTAACATAAGAAAACTCAACATCAAGCAATACAAGGAATCAAAGAAGCTTTTGAAACTATTTTGGAAACATTTCTTGTTTTATAAGGAAAAGAGTAAAAAGCTTAACACAACATCTTTTGAAACTCATGACATTAAGGAAGAAATAAAACAGTAGTGAAAGCATAAAATGGTCAAGAGGTTACCTTGGAAATCGGCACGAACACAAGCCTCCTTCTCTCTCAAAACTCACAAGGCACTCCTATAGGGTGGTTAAATAAAACCTGTGGGTGGAAATGTTGGCTTCAAAGGGTGGTGAAAGGGGTGGTATTTATAGGCAAGAAAAGCTGAGGGCGCAAAACTGCGTTCTCACCCTACTGCGGCAACCTAATGTCGGGCTCGAAACTGCTCACTCCACCGCAGATCCTCTCGTATTAGCCGGTTGGCCGCTGCCATTAATCATTATGGGTGGTCCGTGATGGACCACTCCTCACTGTACGCGGCAAACCGCGCTTGACAAGCAGAGGGAACGGGTTCCTAATGCCTTCGCCGGAGCTCGCCGGTGCCCTCTGCGTTGATGGCCAAAGAATCGGTCACCACCCACTGCTCGTTCTTCCACGGCTCAAGTTCATGATGGTGGTTGGCAGCTAGGGGCAGTGGGTCACATTTCTGGGTTACCCATGGGCATGGCTGTGGGTCTCACTGTCTCAGTTTCTGGGTTAGCCATGGGCGTGGCAGTGGGTTACTGGGTTTCAATTTTATTTCAACAATATAGAAACCATAAATATTATTGAAACAAATAAAATATTAGCAGCAAACATATTCAAAACTTAGACTGAGGAAATATAGCTTAGAGAAGGCTCTGATACCACATGCAAAAATTCTATATATAATTAAATGGTAATTGACAATAAAACTAGCAGCGGAATAATTAATTATATAAATACCTCCAGCCATTATTTGCTCAAGCGAATGAAGAAAGCTCCTCAGCAACAACCTAGAAAACTAGTAAACAAAAAATATAGAGAGATGTTCTTCTGGCCTATACCTACCAATATAATACCGTGTAAAATGATAGAATACACATGGCCTTTTATAGGTAGGTCAAAGACCTTTGCTCTTAATTGTTATTGATTGTTCTCCTCCCATCAAGGAGAAAAATCATTCAATAACATAAATTTCATAACATCTTTTTGAATTCCATAATGTCTTTTGCTATAATAAATTCCTTGATATTGTAACCGAAATTATAATAAATATAATCGTAACCGAAATATGGTATAAAGGCCATACCTCATAAGGATATTCTTACTTTCCATACACCAACGGAAAATATTTGGATAGAAGAATATCCTGATTTTATTCTTGATGTAATACTTGCTCAAAATTGTGATCTTTGACTATTTGAATGAATTAATTAATGAAATTTCACTTAAAAAAAAAAAAAAAAAACATTCGATCGTTCTATCTCTAATTTTTTTTCAGTATTTTATAAGAAATAATAAAATCTTACATAATAAAATGACAAAACTTAAACCTTAGGGATGGAATTTTTCCCTAAATAAATCAAATGATAGTAGCAAGGTGGCCAGCTTGGTAGGATTAATAAAATAGCGCTCTTTTTTCCTTCTCTCACTCTTGATCCAACGCGGGAATTCAATACATCCGTGATATATGTAACATTCGGCAGCATGCAATTTTTTTTTTTTTTTTTTTTTTTTTTGAAATGTCCACATAAGAGGGAGAGGGAGATTCGAACTAGTGACATTCATTTCATAAGGCGTGATCTCCAAACAATTAAATTACCTTTGCAGATAGTCACATGCAATTAAGAAGCTAGCAAACGCATATTCTTAATTGATAAAATAGTGGCATCGACGACATCCGATCAGACCAAGATTTGTTGAAGTACGAGAAAGGGGTGTGACATGCATCTTTGTCAAATAACCTAATTATTATAAAAGCAATCTTAGCGGACAAACCGCGGTCGGTGACACAAAAGCTATTCATCTTTGGAAAAAGCATGCAATCCTATGGCACTCAAAGTCATCAAAGTGTTCAAATCTACGAGCTAGGGACGGCAAAAAAAGTAAAGGTTATCAAACAAGTGTGAGAGGGAATCTTCAGTGCAAAATATAAAGTGTATATATACTATCCTAACAAGCAAAGCAGCAAAAGATGGCAATTATTTAGCTAAAGCTGCTTGCCCACCAAGTTAAGCACCTTTATTTTTTTCTTTCTTTTTTCCTCTTTTATCTCACCCTACAACCAAGACAGCACCTCTTCTTCAATTTTCTTTCATTTTTCGTTTAAAGAAAAAACGAACCACAAATCCATTGCACATATCATATGCAAATGGCATCCACGGTTCGGAAACTGAAAGTAGAGGTGGTTGAGGCGCGCAATCTGGTTCCCAAGGACGGGCACGGCACGTCCAGCCCGTACGTCCAGCTGGACTTCTACGGCCAGCGGAAGAAGACAAGAACATCAGAACGCAATCTCAACCCGACATGGAACGAGGTGCTGGAGTTCAACGTTGGGAAGCCGTCGCAGGTGTTCGGCGACATGCTTGAGGTCGACGTTTACCACGACAAGAGCTGCGGGCCGACGACGAGGAACAACTTTCTGGGTCGGATAAGGTTGAACTCCACGCAGTTCGTCAGTAAAGGCGAGGAGGCCCTCATTTATTTCCCTTTGGAGAAGAAGAACTTATTCAGTTGGATTCAAGGTGATCTTGGGCTCAGGATCTATTACGTCGACGAGGTGGTCCCGCCACCATCTCCGCCGCCTCCGCCGATTGAAGAAGTTAAGCCTGAGGCGCCTCCGCCTGCTGAACCGGCGCCTCCACCGGAAGATCAGCCTAAGCCGCCAGATGAAGCTGGGAAGCAAGCAGATCCGGCGCCACCCGCTAACGCTGACAAGCCTAATGAAGAGCCACCAGCTGATCAAGCTCAAGCTCAAGCTGCAGCAATTGCTCAGCCAGAAGCCGCGCCGGCAGTGGAAAATGCGGCTCCTGATGCTGAGAAGCCAACAGAAGAGCCCCAGTCTGAGCCTCCAGTAGTACCGCCAACAGAAGAGAGTAAAGATCAGGTGGACCCACCGCCTGCTACAGAGCCTGTGCAACTTGGTCCTGAGATCGAGATGATGGCTGCGTCTGTAACTCAATCTGTGCCAGAAGTCAAATTCGCAAGAAGTAACGGTCCGCAGCCGATCAAAACGCCATTCGCGCAGCAGAGCTTCACTACTTTGGACCCCACCCAAAGTATGACGATCGAGCCGTCCTCATTCGATCTCGTCGATAAGATGCACTATTTGTTCGTTCGAGTGGTGAAAGCGAGGTTGCTTCCCACCAATGGCAATCCGGTTGTAAAAATCGCGGCTTCAGGCTACGACGTCATATCCAAACCCGCCCGCAAAACCAATTTGTTCGAGTGGGGCCAGACATTCGCCTTCCTCCGCCAGTCTCAAGATCATTCTTCTTCGTCCATCTTGGAAGTCTCGGTTTGGGATACGCCATCATCACAGGACCGAGATTTCTTGGGCGGAATTTGCTTTGATGTATCGGACATCCCGCTGCGGGACCCACCGGACAGCCCGCTGGCACCACAATGGTATCGGCTGGAGGAAGGCGGGCCCCACGGTGGGGACCTTATGCTTGCCACGTGGGTGGGCACGCAGGCTGACGAGGCGTTCCCAGACGCGTGGAAGACGGATACCGCCGGTAACGTTAATTCACGGGCCAAAGTTTACCAATCACCAAAACTGTGGTACCTTAGAGCCACTGTTGTCGAAGCCCAAGACATTCTCCCACTAACGGCGTTAAACGAAGATGCCTCGTTCCAAGTTAGAGCCCAGCTGGGATTCCAAGTCTTGAAAACCAAATTGTCCGTCTCGCGTAACGGCACCTCGTCATGGAACGAAGACTTGATGTTCGTAGCTGCCGAGCCAATGAGCGACCATCTAATTTTCACCGTCGAAAGCAGGCAACCCAAAGCCCTGGTAACCATAGGGATGGCCAGCATACCACTAACCGCCATCGAAAGGCGCGTGGACGACCGAAAAGTTGCGTCACGTTGGTTCAGCTTGGAGGATCCGAACGGCGAGAAGAGGGATTACAAAGGTAGGGTCCAGCTCCGCTTGTGCTTCGACGGCGGGTATCACGTGATGGACGAGGCCGCGCACGTGTGCAGCGATTTCCGTCCCACCGCCAGGCAGCTATGGAAACCCCAGATCGGTAACGTCGTGCTCGGTGTTATCGGCTGCAAGAATCTGATGCCGATGAAGACGATAAACGGTAAAGGCTCCACCGATGCTTACTGTGTCGCTAAATACGGTTCGAAGTGGGTACGCACACGTACGGTTTGTGATAGTTTGGACCCCAAGTGGAATGAGCAGTACACGTGGAGGGTTTATGACCCATGCACTGTGTTGACAGTTGGAGTATTTGACAGCTGGGGAGTATTCGAAACGGACGGCTCAAAGGAAGCCACGCGTCCCGATTTCCGAATCGGGAAGGTTCGGGTACGCATTTCCACGTTGCAGACGGGCAGGGTTTACAGAAACATGTACCCATTGTATGTGTTATCTAATTCAGGGAAGAAGAAGATGGGTGAGGTAGAAATCGCTATAAAATTTATACGTGAGGCTCCCACGTTAGATATCCTCCACGTGTACTCGCAGCCCTTGCTGCCGTTGATGCACCATATAAAGCCGCTTGGAATGGTCCAGCAAGAGATGTTAAGAAACACGGCCGTGAAGATTGTATCCGTACACCTGTCACGATCCGAACCGCCGATTAGGCGGGAAGTCGTGCTTTACATGCTCGACGCGGACTCGCAAGCATTCAGCATGCGAAAAGTACGGGTAAACTGGTTCAGGGTCATCAACGTGATTGCCGGTCTGATCGATATCGCGCGATGGATGCACGACACGCGTCTATGGAAGAATCCGACGGCTACGATTCTGGTGCACGCGTTGCTTGTCATGCTCGTGTGGTTCCCTGATCTAATTGTCCCCACGTTAGCATTTTACGTGTTCGTGATTGGTGTATGGAATTACAGGTTTCGGTCAAGGGACCCACTCCCTCATTTTGACCCGAAGATCTCGCTGGTTGATACAGTTGACCGTGATGAGCTGGACGAGGAATTCGATGGCCTGCCGAGTAATAGACCAGATAAGATCGTGCGCGCGAGGTATGATAAGCTACGGATGATTGGGGCACGTGTGCAGACATCACTGGGGGATTTTGCGACGCAAGGCGAAAGACTGCAAGCGTTGGTGACGTGGAGGGACCCACGTGCGAGTGGGGTTTTTGTTGGATTGTGTTTTGTGGTGGCGATGATATTGTACATGGTGCCGTCGAAGATGGTGGCGATGGCGCTTGGGTTCTATTATTTGCGCCATCCGATATTCCGAGACCGGATGCCGTCACCGGCGTTGAACTTTTTCCGGAGGCTTCCTTCCCTCTCCGATCGAATTATGTGAGAGTAATGATGAGAAGGCATGCTGCATGTTGGCCTATATATATTTATCCAGTTCTACTGTTCTAGTAGTAGCTAGCAATTGTGTGGTACTCGAACCCTTTTTTTTTTTTTGGAATAGTGTATCTCTTACCCTCTTTCAATCTTTTCTACTAAATAATGCCGAAAATTTTAACTAACAAATAAATTTCTATGTTATGCAAGAAAAAATTGATTATCTAATTAGTTGAGTTAACAAATATAGATGTCTTAGTAGTCTTAAGAATAATACTGTAATAGAATGTTAGGTGAATCCTTAAAGCTTAGTGTTATTTTTTTTTTCATTAATTTTATCAAATTTCACTTTTATTAATTTAGTTTAGTTAATTTAATTTTTTGTTTACCTTTAGTTATTTATTTTTATCTTAATAGTTTACTGCTTTAATTATTTATTCTGTTTAGATTAATTGCATTGTTTAATTTTATTTCTCAACCACTACATCTTTATTGAACTAAATTAAAATTTATTTAGTTTAAATTTAGTTAGTTTTCCTACAATTATACAAGTGCGGGTGGATTCGATATAGCTAGTGTGCTTGAAAGTAGATTTAAAATTTTCAACAAGAGCCAATGCTGTCAGCTTCCCAACTTTATTGTTTACTCAATCATTTGGCCCATCATCTGGTCACTCATTACCAAATCATGGCATGAAGTATGGAATGAATCAAGTGAAAATTAGAACAACTATCGAGTAACATTAAGGTTGTAAGGGTATTTTTAGCACCTTCTCTAAATTTTTGTCACCAAAATAATTAAAAGTATATTTTTTTTTTAATTTTAACAACTTACTTTTTTAGAGCACCCTAACGATCGTACTATTTTAACAATTCACTTATATTATTTCATTTAAATATTCGTTTTCAAAGATTTGTTTATTCTTTTTTTAATTATTAAAGAAGGAGAGAGAAACATAAAAGATAAAGGGGGAGAGAGAAACTATTTTTTATTCAATTAGTGAGTGAATAGTACTCTTTAGTGAGTACCGTTCACTCACAATTTTATTTTGGTTAAAATTGTGAGTCTGAAAAATGAAGATTTACACCACTTTTGTTAAATTGCTTCACCAAAATGATTAAAAAATGGTTTTGGTGAGGTTGCTATGAGTACGTGATCTAAAACCTTCAAAATTGGTTAATTACAATAACCAATCCAGACAAGAAGAAACCAGAAACTATTATGAGCTGGGGCCAAGGGCCAAAAAAATTTGATACTAGGAGCCAATACCTTATAATTTTTTTTTTTTTAACCTTAGAAGTTTTTTTTTTTTTTTTTTTTACCTTAAAAATTTTTTGTTCTTAGGAATTGAGGGGCTATGCCAGTCCCCCTCCCTCTGTCCCTGCAATCCAGAGTATTACTTGTAGTACCCTTCACATCATCTACACCATCTAATCTACATCAATTTCAACACATCTTCCAAGAGATATTAACTATAAGATAACACACATCCAACTATCTTAATCAAATATGAGTAAATGGGCTATACGCATTGCATCTTCATTCTTACGAAAGGTCATACCCAAAAGTCTACTAAACCTATTAATTTGCAAAAGACTGGCATCTTCATTCCAATGAAATGTCATACCCAAAAGTCCACCAAACCTGTTAATTTGCCAAATACCAAAGTGCTAAACAAGTGCAAAAATAACTGCATAAGGCCACAAAATTTATTATGCAATAAGCCCTAAGTATATATACTTAAGGCTCATTGCATATATAAAAAAACGTGTTTCACAGACCTTACAAATTAATGTAATAAATCTTGAAAAGCAATAATAAGTTCCTTACTTTTTGGGAGAATCATGATATTTTAAGAGAAATAAATTATAAATGCATTTTGTCATATTTCATACTTGTAAAAATCATGGTAAATCACATGGACATAGTATAAGCAACCTAAAAAACAAGTATCGCTCAAGGTTTACCTTAATGAAGATAGATTAACACCAAAGCACCTCATTCTCTGTCTAGAATCTAGTTCTCTCATTAGGTTTGGGGTGGGTGAAGTGCATGGGGATGTTTGTGATCAGAAGGGTCGAGATGAGAGGTTTATATAGGAGTGGGTGCACTAAAAAAAAAGGTCATTTTTGGACGTGGCAAACAGTATCCATTTTTTGCCACGTCAGTAAATGTTGACGTGCCAAAACTAGCATGTCAACAATTTTTTTTTTTAACGCCCCAAAAGTGGCACGTCAACATTTACTGATATGTTGAATATAACACGTCAGTATTTACTGACGTGTTAATATTTGACACGTCAATAAATTTGAATTCAATTTCATTTTAAAATATTTTATTTAAATAACTTAATAATTTTATATTTACTGACGTGTCAAAGTTAGACATGTCAGTAAATATTGACGTGTTAAATTGACACGTCAGTAAATATATATATATATATGGTTTATTTATACTATATTTATAAATAATATATAAAATGATCCCAATATTATCAGGTTTAATATTGTACAATATGATCGATCCCAACATTCAATAAAATTAATTTCTACAAAACAAACGTACACTTAATTTACTTCCCCTTTATAACACCGTAACCCATTTCAACATTAAAAAATATAAGACAATTAATTTCTGACTATTAGCCATGCATAACAAGAAAGCGAGAATGCTTTAATATATAGCAAAACCAAAAGGATATATAACATTTTAACATGCATGCATGGTTCAAACCTACAGGATATATATATATAACATTTTTATCGTTCATTTGGAATCTCATTAAAATAATTAAAGTAACATTAGTCATATTAAAGTTTTGACATACATATAATATAAACCATGCACGTTATATTTCATTTAGGTTTGAACCATGCACGTTAAAATGTAACAGTTGTTGGTAAGATTGCACTCTCTTCACACCAACCTTATTAACCGTTAATACTATTTGTTTATTCAAGTTATATTTGTTTATTTGTATGTTGTAATTTCGAATTTTTTTTTTCCCTTGTCTTGTTCTCATCTTAAGTTTACATGTCTATATATGCATGTATATATTTGCAGTTTACATGCCATGAGTATTTCAACAAAAGATGCAGCAACTATACGCCTGCATCTCAGTTCAAAGATATTAATTTGTTCCTTGATCATTTAGTACACATTTCTATCATTATATTAGTTTGTATTAAGAAAATAAACATGATATTGAAAATATATATATTGAAAAAAATATATATATATAAGAAATTCTGACGTGCCAAATATGGCACGTCACAAATTAAGTTCTGACGTGCTGAATATGGCACGTCAGAACTTTCTGACATGCCATATGTGGCACGTCAAAAATTTCTGATGTACTATATTTAGCACGTCAGAATTTCATTTATTTTTTTTATTGGATATATTTATTTATTTATTTTGTTTTATATCATGTTTATATATATTTCATCTAACTTTTGTTTTTGGGAAAAGTCCACATAACCCCTTCAAACTACCACTCAATTGACAATGTCCCCCCCAAACTTTCAATTGTGACAATGTCCCTTTCAAACTATCAAAAATTGTCAATATTCCTCCCAATGACGAAACTACCCTTAATAAAATAAAAAAATAAAAAATAAAACTTCTAAAAAAAAACCTAAAACTAATTAAAAAAAAAATCCAAAGGGTAGAAAATTAAAAAAAAAAAAAAAAAAAAAAAAAAAAAATCCTTTTTATAAGAAAAAAATTAAAAATTTTCGATTTTTTTTTTTGTTATAAAAAATTCATTTTTTTATTTTGTTTTATAAATTTTTTAAAATAAAAATTTCCGTTTTAAAAAAAAAAAACATATTCATTTTTTAAAAAAAATATTCTTCTAAAAAAATTAAAAAATTTCATTTAAAAATTCTTTTTTTTAAAAAAAAAAAATTGTTCTTTTGAAATTAAAATTTTTTGTTTTTTGTTTTTTAATTTTTTTCATTTATAAGGGTATTTTTGTCTTATTATGAAATATATAAGGACACTTTGATATTTTTGTTAGTCTTGGGGGGGACATTGACAATGTTTTGGTAGTTTAGGGGGGAAATTGTCACAATTGAAAGTTTGGGGGAACATTGTCAATTGGATGGTAGTTTGAAGAGGTTGTGTGGACTTTACCCTTTGTTTTTTATTATAAAGGATTTTAAATGAAAATGATACTCAAAATCTTTCCACATTTTTATTAAATAACTCTATTCCTGTTATTTTTATTAAATAACCATAGGGGTGGCCGGCCACCCCCTATGGTGGCCAGCTACCCCTTTCTTTCTTTTTTCTTAAATTTTTTATTAATTTAAAATAATATTTTATTATTATTTTTATTAGTAGGATATGTGTCCAATTTGTGGCCAAATATAGGATTTTTGAGATAAAATCCTAGCCATGAACTGGATATTCTCAAGTCCATAATGAACTAGAGAGGATCCTGTTCCAATCCCAACAGCCTCAAAATCAATACCATGCAAACTCCCTCCTCTAGTAAGAGTGCCAGTTTGGAAGCTGATGATGATTCTATTTCTCTTTCTCTTTCTCTTTGCTCTCCTGGCCAACACATCCGTAAGTGTCATCCTGTGAGTCACCAAAACACTTCTAGTGAGGGTGGTGTAACAACAGCCCTTCGCATTGGTTCTTTGACGCCTTTTGGACCCAAGTCTATCCCTAAGGATATCGTTTCTCCAAACAAATATTGGATCCCTTCGCCGACAAAGATCCTTGCTGCTGGTCTAACACAATTCTCTTGCTCTATCGACAACAATATCCAGGTAAGCAGGTTACAAACAACAATAGATGTCACATTAATTTTATGTTCTCAAACTCACTTTTGACGTATTCTTTTAATCATATGCATATACGCTCATCTTATTACATCTTTGTGATTTTCTTTTCTTGTGTCAATTTTTCTTTTTTCTTTTTTCTTTTTTTCATTTTTTTTTTTTTTTTTTTGGTTTGGTGATATAGATAAAAAATATGCTTCATTTCTTTCTCTCTAGTTACCCAAAATAGACCAGTTGCCAATTGGCCTGCAAAACCAAGAAGGAACTTCCTTAATCACTGAAATTCTCCAAAGAATTTGCTCTACCTTAGCAGTGTTTTTGAATAACATGCTAGCTAGTAGAAATTGGTGATGTTATGAAGAGGAGCATATCAGTATACTATATACTCATGAGATCTTTATAAAAGTTATGAGCTAGAGTTTCTCATGAGATCTTAATAAAAGCTAATCACCAACGAGATCTTCGGAAAATTAATACTTATCAGATCAAAATTTGAGCAATAGTAAAATATTTAAATCTACATTAGATCATGTTATTAGCTCATACCGAAATTGTGCGATGTATTTGTCAATATGTTCAAGTCAAGAAAATGTCATTATATTAATATCGAGATCTTAACAATAGCTCATCTCCATCCAGTGGCGGAGCTAGGACTTTCGTTCACAGGGGGCAAAAGTTGTTCTTCGAATTTCATACTAATATTAATAATAAAAAATAAATGTTCGCCCCAAACTTTCAATTGTAATAATGTCCCCTTCAAACTACTAAAAATTGTCAGTGTTCCTCTCACTGGCGAAACTACCATTAAGAAAATAAAAACTAAAAATAATAAAACTTCTAGAAAAAACATAAAATTAAGTAAAAAAAAATCCAAAGGGTAGAAAATTAAAAATTAAAAAAAGAAATCCTTTTTATATAAAAAAAAAAAATTAAAAATGTTCGATTTTTTTTTTTTGGTTATAAAAATTTCATTTTTTATTTTATTTTATAAATTTTTTAAAATAAAAATTTCCGTTTCAAAAAAAAAAAAAAAATCTTTTTTTAAAAAATATTCTTATAAAACAATTAAAAATTTTCGTTTAAAAATTATTTTTTTTTAAAAAAAAATTGTTCTTTTGAAACTAAAATTTTTTGCTTTTTGTTTTTTAATTTTTTTCATTTATAAGGGTATTTTTGTCTTATTATGAAATATATAAGGGCACTTTGATATTTTTGTTAGTCTTGGGGGGGGACATTGACAATGTTTTGGTAGTTTAGGGGGGAAATTGTCACAATTGAAAGTTTGGGGGGAACATTGTCAATTGGATGGTAGTTTGAGGAGGTTATGTGGACTTTACCCTTTGTTTTTTATTTTGAAGGATTTTAAATGAAAATGATACTCAAAATCTTTCCACATTTTTATTAAATAACTCTATTCCTGTTATTTTTATTAAATAACCATGGGGGTGGCCGGCCACCCCCTATGGTGGCTAGCTACCCCTTTCTTCTTTTTTTTTTTCTTTTTTTTTTAATTTAAAGTAATATTTTATTATTATTTTTATTAGTAGGATATGTGTCCAATTTGTGGCCAAATATAGGATTTTTGAGATAAAATCCTAGCCATGAACTGGATATTCTCAAGTCCATAATGAACTAGAGAGGATCTTGTTCCAATCCCAACAGCCTCAAAATCAATACCATGCAAACTCCCTCCTCTAGTAAGAGTGCCGGTTTGGAAGCTGATGATGATTCTATTTCTCTTTCTCTTTCTCTTTCTCTTTCTCTTTCTCTTTGCTCTCCTGGCCAACACATCCGTAAGTGCCATCCTGTGAGTCACCAAAACACTTCTAGTGAGGGTGGTGTAACAACAGCCCTTCGCATTGGTTCTTTGACGCCTTTTGGACCCAAGTCTATCCCTAAGGATATCGTTTCTCCAAACAAATATTGGATCCCTTCGCCGACAAAGATCCTTGCTGCTGGTCCAACACAATTCTCTTGCTCTATCGACAACAATATCCAGGTAAGCAGTTTACAAACAACAATAGATGTCACATTAATTTTATGTTCTCAAACTCACTTTTCACGTATTCTTTTAATCATATGCATATACGCTCATCTTATTACATCTTTGTGGTTTTCTTTTCTTGTGTCAATTTTTCTTTTTTCTTTTTTCTTTTTTTCATTTTTTTTATTTTTTTGGTTTGGTGATATAGATAAAAAATATGCTTCATTTCTTTCTCTCTAGTTACCCAAAATAGACCAGTTGCCAATTGGCATGCAAAACCAAGAAGGAACTTCCTTAATCACTGAAATTCTCCAAAGAATTTGCTCTACCTTAGCAGTGTTTTTGAATAACATGCTAGCTAGTAGAAATTGGTAATGTTATGAAGATGAGCATATCAGTCTACTATATACTCATGAGATCTTAATAAAAGTTATGAGCTAGAGCTTCTCATGAGATCTTAATAAAAGTTAATCACCAATGAGATCTTAGGAAAATTAATACTCATCAGATCAAAATTTGAGCAATAGTAAAATATTTAAATCTACATTAGATTAGCTCATACCGAAATTGTGCGATGTATTTGTCAATATGTTCAAGTCAAGAAAATGTCATTATATTAATATCAAGATCTTAACAATAGCTCATCTCCATCCAGTGGCGGAGCTAGGACTTTCGTTCACAGGGGGCAAAAGTTGTTCTTCGAATTTGATACTAATATTAATAATAAAAAATAAATTTTCCCCTCAAACTTTCAATTGTGATAATGTCCCCTTCAAACTACCAAAAATTGTCAATGTTCCTCTCAGTGACGAAACTACCATTAAGAAAATAAAAACTAAAAATAATAAAACTTTTAGAAAAAACCTAAAATTAAGTTAAAAAAAATCCAAAGGGTAGAAAATTAAAAATTAAAAAAAGAAATCCTTTTTATAAAAAAAAAAAATTAAAAATGTTCGATTTTTTTTTTTTTTTTTTGGTTATAAAAATTTCATTTTTTATTTTATTTTATAAATTTTTTAAAATAAAAATTTCCGTTTTTTTTTTTTAAAAAAAAAAAAATCTTTTTTTAAAAAAATATTCTTATAAAAAAATTAAAAAATTTCGTTTAAAAATTATTTTTTTTTCAAAAAAAAAATTGTTCTTTTGAAATTAAAATTTTTTGCTTTTTGTTTTTTAATTTTTTTCATTTATAAGGGTATTTTTGTCTTATTATGAAATATATAAGGGCACTTTGATATTTTTGTTAGTCTTGGGGGGAGACATTGACAATGTTTTGGTAGTTTAGGGGGGAAATTGTCACAATTGAAAGTTTGGGGGGAACATTATCAATTGGATGGTAGTTTGAGGAGGTTATGTGGACTTTACCCTTTGTTTTTTATTTTGAAGGATTTTAAACGAAAATGATACTCAAAATCTTTCCACATTTTTATTAAATAACTCTATTCCTGTTATTTTTATTAAATAACCATGGGGGTGGCCGGCTACCCCTTTCTTTTTTTTTTTCTTTTTTTTTAATTTAAAATAATATTTTATTATTATTTTTATTAGTAGGATATGTGTCCAATTTGTGGCCAAATATAGGATTTTTGAGATAAAATCCTAGCCATGAACTGGATATTCTCAAGTCCATAATGAACTAGAGAGGATCTTGTTCCAATCCCAACAGCCTCAAAATCAATACCTTGCAAACTCCCTCCTCTAGTAAGAGTGCCGGTTTGGAAGCTGATGATGATTCTATTTCTCTTTCTCTTTCTCTTTGCTCTCCTGGCCAACACATCCGTAAGTGCCATCCTGTGAGTCACCAAAACACTTCTAGTGAGGGTGGTGTAACAACAGCCCTTCGCATTGATTCTTTGACGCCTTTTGGACCCAAGTCTATCCCTCAGGATATCGTTTCTCCAAACAAATATTGGATCCCTTCGCCGACAAAGATCCTTGCTGCTGGTCTAACACAATTCTCTTGCTCTATCGCCAACAATATCCAGGTAAGCAGTTTACAAACAACAATAGATGTCACATTAATTTTATGTTCTCAAACTCACTTTTCACGTATTCTTTTAATCATATGCATATACGCTCATCTTATTACTTCTTTGTGATTTTCTTTTCTTGTGTCAATTTTTCTTTTTTCTTTTTTCTTTTTTTCAATTTTTTTTTTTTTTTTTTTTTGGTTCGGTGATATAGATAAAAAATATGCTTCATTTCTTTCTCTCTAGTTACCCACAATAGACCAGTTGCCAATTGGCATGCAAAACCAAGAAGGAACTTCCTTAATCACTGAAATTCTCCAAAGAATTTGCTCTACCTTAGCAGTGTTTTTGAATAACATGCTAGCTAGTAGAAATTGGTGATGTTATGAAGAGGAGCATATCAGTCTACTATATACTCATGAGATCTTAATAAAAGTTATGAGCTAGAGCTTCTCATGAGATCTTAATAAAAGTTAATCACCAATGAGATCTTAGGAAAATTAATACTCATCAGATCAAAATTTGAGCAATAGTAAAATATTTAAATCTACATTAGATTAGCTCATACCGAAATTGTGCGATGTATTTGTCAATATGTTCAAGTCAAGTAAATGTCATTATATTAATATCGAGATATTAACAATAGCTCATCTCCATCCAGTGGCGGAGCTAGGACTTTCGTTCACAGGGGGCAAAAGTTGTTCTTCGAATTTGATACTAATATTAATAATAAAAAATAAATGTTCCCCTCAAACTTTCAACTGTGACAATGTCCCTTCAAACTACCAAAAATTGTCAATGTTCCTCTCAGTGACGAAACTACCATTAAGAATAGAAAAACTAAAAATAATAAAACTTCTAGAAAAAACCTAAAATTAAGTAAAAAAACAAATCCAACGGGTTGAAAATTAAAAATTTTTGAAAAAAAATCCTTTTTATAAAAAAAAAAATTAAAAATGTTCGATTTTTTTTTTTTTTGGTTATAAAAATTTCATTTTTTATTTTGTTTTATAAATTTTTTAAAATAAAAATTTCCGTTTTAAAAAAAAAAATTCTTTTTTTTTAAATATTCTTATAAAAAAATTAAAAAATTTCATTTAAAAATTCTTTTTTTTTAAAAAAAAAAAATTGTTCTTTTGAAATTAAAATTTTTTGTTTTTTGTTTTTTAATTTTTTTCATTTAAAAGGGTATTTTTGTCTTATTATGAAATATATAAGGGCACTTTGATATTTTTGTTAGTCTTGGGGGGACATTGACAATGTTTTGGTAGTTTATGGGGGAAATTGTCACAATTGAAAGTTTGGGGGGAACATTGTCAATTGGATGGTAGTTTGAGGAGGTAGTTTGTGGACTTTACCCTTTGTTTTTTATTTTGAAGGATTTTAAATGAAAATGATACTCAAAATATTTCCACATTTTTATTAAATAACTCTATTCCTCTTATTTTTATTAAATAACCAGCCACCCCCTATGGTGGCCAGCTACCCCTTTCTTTTTTTTTCCTAATTTTTTTTTAATTTAAAAGAATATTTTATTATTATTTTTATTAGTGTGATATGTGTCCTATTTGTGGCCAAATATAGGATTTTTGAGATAAAATCCTAGCCATAAACTGGATATTCTCAAGTCCATAATAAACTAGAGAGGATCCTGTTCCAATCCCAACAACCTCAAAATCAATACCATGCAAACTCCCTACTCTAGTAAGAGTGCCGGTTTGAAAGCTGATGATGATTCTATTTCTCTTTCTCTTTCTCTTTCTCTTTGCTCTCCTGGCCAACACATCCGTAAGTGCCATCCTGTGAGTCACCAAAACACTTCTAGTGAGGGTGGTGTAACAACAGCCCTTCGCATTGGTTCTTTGACGCCTTTTGGACCCAAGTCTATCCCTAAGGATATCGTTTCTCCAAACAAATATTGGATCCCTTCGCCGACAAAGATCCTTGCTGCTGGTCCAACACAATTCTCTTGCTCTATCGACAACAATATCCAGGTAAGCAGGTTACAAACAACAATAGATGTCACATTAATTTTATGTTCTCAAACTCACTTTTCACGTATTCTTTTAATCATATGCATATACGCTCATCTTATTACATCTTTGTGATTTTCTTTTCTTGTGTCAATTTTTCTTTTTTCTTTTTTCTTTTTTTCATTTTTTTTTTTTTTTTTGGTTTGGGAATATAGATAAAAAATATGCTTCATTTCTTTCTGTCTAGTTACCCAAAATAGACCAGTTGCCAATTGGCATGCAAAACCAAGAAGGAACTTCCTTAATCACTGAAATTCTCCAAAGAATTTGCTCTACCTTAGCAGCGTTTTTGAATAACATGCTAGCTAGTAGAAATTGGTGATGTTATGAAGAGGAGCATATCAGTATACTATATACTCATGAGATCTTAATAAAAGTTATGAGCTAGAGCTTCTCATGAGATCTTAATAAAAGCTAATCACCAACGAGATCTTAGGAAAATTAATACTCATCAGATCAAAATTTGAGCAATAGTAAAATATTTAAATCTACATTAGATCATGTTATTAGCTCATACCGAAATTGTGCGATGTATTTGTCAATATGTTCAAGTCAAGAAAATGTCATTATATTAATATCGAGATCTTAACAATAGCTCATCTCCATCCAGTGGCGGAGCTAGGACTTTCGTTCACAGGGGGCAAAAGTTGTTCTTCGAATTTGATACTAATATTAATAATAAAAAATAAAAAATAAAAAATCTTAAAGAAGGATTTATCAATATCAATATGAGTTTATTTAGAATTTGATTAGGACCCAATAAAATAAATTATTTTTATAATCCCAAATAACTAGAATTATATATTTCTTACAATTAAAATAGGTAACAAGAATCATCTAAATATAAATAATTTTATTATTTAGTAGTAAATTTGAAATTAAATCAATTTTTTTTTTCAAGCCTAGCATATTTTCGTTTGTTTTCCTTTCTTGTTTTTTTTAAGCTTCCGTTGAAAAAAATTGATTTATTTTCGAATTTACTATTAAGTAATAAAATTCTCTATATAAACTTTTATATTTAGATTGTTCGTTTGTTTTTTTTTACTCTTTGTTTGTTGTTTCATACTTTCATGCCTAGTATAATGTTAAAGAAAGTCTACCATAAGCTATTAAAAAGGAAAAAAAAAAAAAAATCCTATCTTGGTCTCGATGTCTAATGTTGTCAGATTGATTTTCAAGACCCGAAAATCGTTGTGTCCTTTTGTAGTCTAGAGGTTGACAAGTTTACTTTTGGATTTTTAATCGTCGTCATTGATAAAGAAATACTAAACGCCTTGTAGCCCTTTTCAAAATTTGGCCTCTTTAACCACACAATTGACGCATGTGTCATTTAAATGGAGGTTTGGTTTTGTAAAGCGCTTTGGTCATTTTACTTAAACGAAGCATTTTGGTGTTATTTTAAACAAGCATTTTGGATCATCGTCTTCCTTTTGTTGTTCTTCTGTTCCTGTTCTTCATCAAACCTAAATTTCTGAAACAGTAAAAGAAAAGCAAATACAAATCAGATGTCGGCATTAGTGATCTTGAGGTCGTCTAGTTTGCTTTGAACTTGACGAATGGCTGAAGGTGGGCATGGTTGAAGGTGGGCATCCAAAGAAGTCTAAAAAAATTTAATAGGAAGTAAGGAAAATTTTTGTAGTTGAGACGTCCAGTTGGCTTCTAGCAACGTCCGCTTCTAGCGACGTCTTAGCTGGCTTTGTCGAATTAAGAATGAGATGTTCAAACTCAAAAAATTGTTTAAAGTTTCAAAAATTGAAACCATTTTCCGAAAATCAAAGAGGAATTTTCCGTCAAATGGAAAATATTTTTTGTTTACTATTATTTTATGTCACGCGAAACACCTGAAATACAAATAAACATTTTCTGAAAATCATTTTATGCTGAAACAAACGGAGCGTTAGTACTTATTTCAAGAGCTAGGAAAATATGTGTAGGTAAAAAAACCTTTTTTTAGTATAGCTTTGTGAAATAAAAAGACATCACTTCACTATTTCCAAGCATTATACTTTGTCTTCATGCAAAAATCATTTTGCTCTTGACAATATAAGTTTTACTCTCATTTTTTGTTCTCTCTACCTGAGAAACCCTAGGAAGTGGACGCCGCCTATAGAAATTACACATCCTTCACCGTTCCTTCTCTGGCTTAGGCTCTCTGACTCTACAGTCATTTAATTGATGGAATGAAGAGGGAGAGGCTTTGCGTTATAGGCCATGTGATCCTACATGGCCAGTGATTTGGGGGCTGTTTAGCTATCAACAAGGCTTCTAGAGGACTCTCTTACCTTCCAAGCATGGTTTAGGTATTGGTTTGGCTAAATGGGCCATAATGGGCATCATTTTATCAAATTTTATGCATTTTTTTTTTCCCAAAAAACTTCTTGTTGGTCCCAAACTAATATTAGGGTTTTAGTATGTCTGAAATGGGTTGTTTGGCTTCACTTTTACTAAAAAATATCATCCTATAATTTTTTATCGGGCTTGAAACTAGCTAGCTCACTAGGCCCATAAACCAAGGAAAAATTGTTAATGGTTATCTTCCGTTCCAAGGGTTCAAAAACCTTTTATAGGCCCAACATACTTCCTGATACTTTAGGAAATAAATTTCAAAATTTTATGAATCGATTAAATAATTTTTTCTCTAATTTATTTATTCAATTGATCTTTATGAGAGAAATTCCTTTTATTAGTCTAAATTTTCATTTTAATGAAATTTCACTTTATTATGACCTAGAGCAATATTTTATTTCAAATTCACTATTCTTAAATTTCTGGATTCAAAATATAGTTTTTTGGAATTTTTAAACATTTAATAGGAAATTTCCCATAAATATCTGAAAATCAACAAAAAGAATCATTCTTCACTTGTTTTGAAAAAATAAAATTATTTAATGGCTGAATAGTCCAAGATTCCAAATGACAATGTCCCTTAAAATTTTGAATTTCTCTCTTATGGCCGAATATATAAATGAAAAATGATATAGTGTAATTAAAAAAAAAAAAAAAATCATTTTTAGCCCATAAAAGTGTTATGAATATTTCAAATAAATCCTATAACTATTCAAGATTCCTAAAAATTCTAGGGTTAAACACCTTTTATGCACTTGTGGTTTATTACTTTATTTTTACTCACCTAGGTTTCATTTTGTTTGGCGGATGGTATCTTGCTTATAGCTAAAGATGGAGATAGTGCTCCCATCCAAAAAAATTGATGAAAATCCACGTCAACTCAATAAAAAGTTGACATGTGGTGATGTGAAATATTAAAAATTAAAAAGCTCATTAGAAATTAAAAAAATAACAAATCTAAAAATATTAAAAAAAAAATAATAATAAATAATAATAATAATAATAATAAAGCAAAGGGGTGGCCAAGCCACCCCATGACTTGCCAGGTGGTGGCCAAACCACCCCTAAGGTGGTTAGGCCAGCTCCAAATTGGCCATGGGGTGGCCAACCCCTTTGCTTATTTTATTTTATTTTATTTTTTAATTTTTTTAATTTTTTTTAGTTTTTTAGTTATTAGTTTTTATACATATATATTTTAATTTCTAATGAGTTTTTAGTTTTTAATATTTTATATCATCACATGTTAGCTTTTTATTGGGTTGATGTGGACTTCTGTCAATTTTTAGGACGAAGTTGGAGGGGAGTATTATCTCCATCTTTAGCCATAAGCGAGATACCATTTTGAATATAAAATGAAACTGAGGTAGGTAAAATTAATGTAGTTACCATAGGGAGGTAATAGGTGTTTGACCCAAAATTCTAATTTAAACTCCCAATGGCTCCTAAAATTAGCTAAATATTTTTTAGAGTTTAAATAATTATTTCAAGGTTAAAGCGAGATATTACCCACTAACTAAACTACCATAATTTGACTGACTTTGGGTCAAGCCCATTGTATAGACTAATACAAAACCCTAACCATAATCTAATTGACTTCGGCTAAAGCCCATTTATTCAATTACAAAAACAACACCCTTTACTCATGAAATTAAACAAAACATAATATTTCAATTAACTAATATGATTAAAAGGGGTAATTATCTTTTGCTCCCATGAATTACAATGCCTTGACACTTTCCCCCCATGAACTACCAACTATGACACCTGACCCCATCAAACTACCATCTTATGACAAAAAGCCTATTTCCGTTAGTCAAATGGGTTAAAATTGACGGTCAACGCTCATGTGCAAGTCATGTGCCATTTTAAATTTTTTTTCTTCCACTTTTGTCCCCACTTCAAACAAATAAAGTTAATACATTTAGGAGGGTATAAGCTTCATTTTCCCGGTAGTGAGGGCAAAAGTGGAAGAAATTTTTTTTTAAAATGGCACATGACTTGCACATGACCGTTCACCGACAATTTTAAACTCTTTGACTAACGAAATGAGGCTTTTTGTCATCAGATGGTAGTTTGATGGGGTCAAGTGTCATAGTTGGTAGTTCATGGGGGGAAAGTGCCAAGGCGTTGTAGTTCATAAGGAAAAAGGTAATTATCCCTAATTAAAATCAAACTAGAGGACCCAATTATCTATTGACTGGTTGGCATCATTAACCCTTAATTCAAACCTAAACATTTTAACCTAAATACCATGTTTTGACACGTGAATTTGTCAACACAAATATTAGACCAAACTTGAATAAATTTTAGTGATTGTGATTATGGTTTAGAAAATTTATTTGGTTGAGATTCATCTATTCACCCCCCCTTTTAAGTGTTGTTTGGGGTTATTGGGCTTTCATTTTCCAAATGAGCTTGCACATGGGTATTTGAAATGAGAAATGTTTATTTATTTATTTATTTTTTCTCATCCATCTTCCATTCATATGTTTTTCAAATCAACTATTGAATATTTAGACCCTCATATGGATTTACAGATCTAATGGTAAATTAAAAAAAAAAAAAAAAGAAAAAAAAAAAGAGAGAGATAAATGGGCGATAGATGATTAACAAGTCTTATTTGAAGTAATTAACTGGTTTTGAAAGTTTTGTAAAATTAGGCTTGGTATGCACCAAATCTAAATCTATATCTTTAACTTTCTAAAGTAGATGAAGACCCATACTACAGCTTTCTTTTCTCTAAGGAGTCCTTAATTTTATTTTTATTTTTTTCTCTGGAGGCCATATATATAATTTTTGTCCCCTAGTTTTGGGGGTCATATATTTCTTTTGCCTATATTATGAATTTTAAGATCACATCATTTAAGTAGCATCATATTTTGGTAGATGGTCAAACATAATTATCTTGACTTTTTTTTTGGATGAATAATTATCCGGACCTTCTTCTTATCTTTACTAAACTTTGACTCTTCTAGAAGAGTAATCCGTTTGAAAGAAATCCTTCAGATTGGCACCAAGTAATAAGAAAAATTGGACTTCAAGGTTATGAAGAAGCCTCACTATCAATTTAAAACACCACATCAAGCATGGATGCAAGGTCGTAAGCATATTAATTATTTGGTTTTCTTCCTTCTTAAACAAAAAAGGATGAAAGAGAGAAAATTGAGACTTTTTCTTTTTTGTTGGGGGGGTTGGTTGGTGGCAAACACCTACTTCTACTACTAATTAATTACCCAAAGATCTATATTTTGCTCCTAGTGCTTGATTGATTTACAATAAAAAAAATTTTATATTTATAAGAGAAATGTAATAAATGAATACAATACAAATAAAATATTTAGGGTAAAGTCCATTTAATTCCCTCAAGTTACCACTCCAATGACAATCTACTCTCCAATCTATCAATTACGATAATTTACCCTCCAAATAACCAAAACAATGACAATGTACCCCTCAATGCTAGCAAAATGATGAAATTATCCCTATATAATTTTCAATAAGATAAAAATACCCTTAAAATTTTGAAAAATAAAAATAATTTTTAATATTTTTGTTTTTATTTTAGTAAGGGTAATTTTGTCATTTTTAAAAAAATTGGAGGTATATTTTCATTGTTTTGGTAGTTTGGGAGTAAATTATCGTAATTGATAGTTTGGAAGGTAGATTGTCATTGAGATGGTAGTTTAAAGGAGTTAAGTGGACTTTATCCAAATATTTATATTCTATCACACTCATGGGAGTAATAACTCAATAGGGAAATTAACATCATTGGATTTTTGTTAACTTGAGCGATTAACTTTCATCAAATTATTGAAGTGCCTTTTCGCAAACTGAATCTTTGAAACGTACGCCGGTGTTTTTAGCAAAATATGAAACGCTGCATTTTTATATAAACTCTATCTTTTAAACTAGTGATCATGACATGACAAAAGATTGGGAACAGAGAAGCCATATCCGTGATGATGCTGATGATGATGTGTCTTGCACTAAGAGAAACTTGTAAGTACGAATAATATGAAGTGGACCTTGAGATCCTAAAATGATAAAGCCATGACTTGTATTTGTTTAAGATAATGTAAAGCAACGTGGAAAGCGATCGAGTGACGAAGGGTTGCGGTCAGGGACAGAGGCAAATTTTGGAACGAGTAAGAGTTAAGGGTCAAAAGAATTAGTAGGCAGGGCCAATAGGCAAAAAAAATTTCCAGCTTATTATTATTGGTTGCGGTGCTAATTATTTTCAAATGACAATATATATATAATTTTAAGTATTTTAAAATATTGATGTTAGAACAATTTTCAGTGTAAAATTGTCGGTATGATGTGAACAACACGCTCTTTAAGGCATTCTTCATGTTCCCATGATCCCTACAAAATGGCAAGAGAGAAGTGTGTTTAATGCATAATAATTCAGTTTATCTGTTATACTTAGTGTAGGGTCCTATTTATAGGATAAGAGGTAGAGAGTCCAACTTGGATTAGGGTTTCTACTCCTAACTTGACCTAGGACTACTGAGAGTTTCAATTGGATCAGGGGTCCTACTTCGATTAGGTTTGGAGGTCCAACTTGGATTAGGGTAGAACCTAACTTGACCTAGGACTGCTAAGAGTTTTAATTAGACCGGAGGTCCTACTTCAAAATCAACACGCTATTTACAAAAGAAGAGAAACGCTAAGTTAACAGCATCTCGAGACCTTTTTAGTATTCCTAAAAAAAAAAGAAAGAAAAAATCAAAACCATTTCAAAACTAGCGCCCTCTTTTGTTTTCATTTTACTTCAAATGAAATTTCGCCCCCAAATTTTTTTCCCCATCTTCACATCTCTTCCCTCTCCTCGATCCCCCAAAATCAACCAGATGAGTCGACGATCAACCACTCATCGAATGCCGAGTCACAAACCACCTTACACTGCTGAGCTTCGGTGGATGCCAAATCGCGGACGGAAAGCGCTGTATGCCGATAGCCAACAAGAAACCCACAACCACCGTACACCGATGAAGAACCACCACACTCCTGCCGGGGACGAACCGCCACCACCGTGCAAATGTAACTTTTCTCTCTTTCTTCTTCTTTCTTTTTTTTTTTATTTTTATTTTTATTTTTTTATTATTATTTTTTTTTTCTTTTGATTTCCTATAGTAGTGTGACCCCAGATCTGACTTTTCCATGTTGTTTTCGATTCATTTTTGGTTTAAGAGCTGTTTGTTTTTTTCAGGCTTTTTCCGCTGGCGTTTGTGGCCTGTTCAGTTTATTTTTTGGTTCTTTCTGATCTCTCTCTTTAACAGTTTTTGTTTTTGTTTTTAAAGAACACATGGTTAGCTATAAGATTTTACTCAAAAGTTAGGGGTCTTTTTTATTTTGGCAACTGAGTTGCATTTTGACCTATATTTCATGCTTTTGATAACCTATTATGCTTTCCCTTCCTTTGACCACTGCTCGGTTTTTATTTGGAAGTTTGAAAGAATAATGATGAATTTGTTTTGCACAGATGTAAGATATTGACTACATATGTTTGATCAAATTTGTTGCAGTTTTTGATGTAGTATTTGACTACTGCAGGTTGTGGTGGGATTTGTATGATAAGCACCACACGGAGAGATCAACAACACACATCTTTCATATATTGTCTTCTTCCTCGGTGCAAAGTAGTAGTTGTAGTATCTATTATGTCACAAGAGCGTCAAGATTCATTTAGATTGGGGGAGAGGATTTTTTTTTTTTTTTTTTTTTGGCGTATTCTTAAGATATATGAACATAATTTTTTGTGTATTCTTTTATAGTTTTTTGTTAAAAAATGTTTTTGAAGATGTATAAACATAAATTTACTTGAAACAATGCTTGCACCTTTGGTGAGCACAAATGAAATAGTAATCTTTTTGTGTATTATTGAGATCCCGGTTACTTTTTTCTTTTTTATACCATATAAATAACCTCAATTTGTAGTTAACATTAGTAATGTGCTTGATAATCATTGGAAAAGTATGGCATGCTGAAATGAAAACCAACATTATCAAGGTAGTACCATCAGCGGTCAAGATTAAAACTTTCACCAAAACATCAAGTATTAGAATTCTAATACTTGATGTTAAGGAATTAGGCATTGCATTGGAAGAGTACCATAAGAAGGCGTGTGTTGGAGAGTTATATGGAGCATACTAGTATGAAAATTATTCAGAAATCTCTTTTGATTGATATCCAAAACAGAGCTGTAACTTTGTATTTATAATCACAACATTTGTTACAAAACGCTATAAACACTGTACAGTAAGAAATCCCATATTAGTTGTATACAATAACATGTGTATTCAAAAGACCAACGACATTTTGAATAACATATGGATGATTGCATCCAAATTTTACATCCTTCTATCTCCTCTAACTCACAGGGCAGAGTACGTTAACATCCATCTTCTGTGATTGAACTGCAGTAGATGCTCCTATGTCTTTGCATAATCTAATTTTGGTAACTCCTCTCCCGCTCTCTGTGCTCATTTGTTCCTCCAAAGCCAAAAGAGTTTGACAAAGTTGTAATTGGCATTTTCTTTGAAGAAGTCAATGGTGCAACTCCTTGCAATGGAACACACATCCATGTATTCATGATTCCAGAGAGTAAAAGCTGATAATTAAGTTAAATGTTTAACCATGATTCTTTTAAGATTCAATCATTTTTATAATCTAACCATAATTCCTTTAAGGATAGACTTTGGTAGCAAAAATACGCATCAACATTACTAAATGGAATCCTCTTCACATCAAGTGCTCACTCCCAACAAATTCCACAAAACAGAAAAATTTCATGTTCAACAAAATTTACAAGCTACTACACATATCTTCATCCGCAATTACATCATCATCATCATCCAACAATCCCTATGACAAATTCACTATCCAATCCAATCAAGCAAACCAAAATCTCTAAGATTTCAATGTGCAATTGGCTCTCCAGCACATTGAAATCATATAAATGAGAGAGAGACATCAATCAGGAAAAAAAAAAAAAAACTATAATTTATATGTATAAATTATAAATTATACATATAAATTATAAGAAACACATTAGTTACTTAATTATTAATCATTTAATCATTTAATCTAATGGTAATGCTCAAACTCTAAGTCCTAAATTCCTCATGATCTAATGGTCATATACTCATACTTAAATTATATGATCATATTATCTCACAATTCATATTAATATTATCTTAGATCTAAGATCATGTGATATAAGTTTTATAAGAATAAAGTATCTAATTATAATGCATTAATTAAATAACACAATAACTAATGCAGATATATACCATATGATTATATAATGATTATTGATTATGTGATATACGATTCCAATTTTCAAAGTATAAAGTATCTAATGATAATATTTTTATTAAATGATACAATAAGTTGTATCATATGAATATATGATTATATCATATGATAACATGATTAATGATAATATCAAATATTTCTTATTATTTATTATATATATATATATATACACACACACACAAATATGCATAAATAACAAAAAAAAAAAAAAAAAAAAGGTATATAATATATTTGTTGTTATTGAGTAATGTTGACTATATATTATTATTTGTTACTTATTAAAAAATATACGAGCCGAGCTTAATAAACGAGACGAGCCTTATATGAGCTTGTTCATGAACTATTCGCGTGTTTAGCCGAGTCAAGCCGAGCTTGCTCAATTTAATATTCGAGCTAGGATTTGTGTTCACGAAACGCTTCATTTAATATTCGAGTCGAGCACAAGCCGAACTTATGCGAGCCGTGCCTAAGCTTGCTCGTGAACGGCTTGTTCTCTTAACACCTTTAATCAACAGTATCAAGAGAGGCAAGCTTGGCAGACGCGAGGTGACAGCTTGCCTAGTAAAGAAGAGCTTCTAAGGTCCACTGAAAGTTAGACCATAGACGTTGTAAGCCATATTCCCCTTTTACTCTCATCGTTGGTGCTCTCCCAACGCTGATATGTGGGAAGCACATTCCAATGAGACGATTAGAAGACGCTTGACTCATGCAATTGGGTGAGACTTTGAGTTGAGGAATAAGTTTCTACAAAAAATCTACGACAACCAAAGAGGAGAATAAGTGGTTACACCCAGTCCGAGCAATTAACTAGAAACTATGATAGTCCAAGATTTATGGTTGCACTGATTTTGCTTAAACAACCAAAGCCACTTTTTTTTATACATGGACTCGGTGGGCCCATGGAGACACCACTACGACATGTCCCTGCAAACGATTGCCTACCGGTCATAAGAGTAGTACCTTGAAATTCCGAGCACTCGATTTATATCCAAGCAAAGATCTCATTCTTAGCATCCTGGGGAACCATCTCAAATTCCAGAGATGACATTCCGAAATTCCGAGAAATTAATCCGCTCCATCCTGCCTCCAAGCAAGATACTCTAAGCAGCATGCCCGAGTGCTAATAGCTCTAAGAGCGAAAAGTGTCAGAAGTGCTACTTGGAGCTAACAGCCCTAGAACATAATTTCGAGTCTGAAAATTCAAAAGATAAAACTCCAAATTTAGAAAACAATAGAGTCGTAGGTAATTGTTTTGATAATTATATTGTTATGTGCTTGTAGTACCTATGTGAATGCAATATTTAAATTCAAAGTTGCCGGAGGATGAGATGATAATCGAAGCATCCGACTAAAGGATTCCGGACAACATAGTCACAAAATCCCAAGAATAAAGATTGTGAGGAACCAAATTGCGCTAACAACACGATAGGGAGAAAATCCTAGATAAAAATAATTAACGGGAGACAACCCGATTAAAAACAAGAAACATCATCGGAAACAAGGAGACAACCTTGGGCTAAAAGGAAGAAAACCTTAAAAAAAAAAAAATTTGAAAAAAAAAAACGAAGGGTGCAAACCATGGACTCAGTTAAAACCATGAAAAAAAAAAAAAGGTGCAAACCTTGGACTCAGTTAAATAAGGAGAAAGCCCTGGGAAAAAAAACAAGGAAGGGTGCAAACCCTGGACTCAGTTAGGCAGGGAGAGAACCCTGGATAAAAACGAAGAAGGATGCAAAACCGAGGACATCGCAAAACAAGAAAATAAGCTTATTCGCAAACCGGATTGCTTTCACGCTACGAGACCTACGTGTTAGACGATTAAGGTCGGGACCAGTCTATGCGTTGAACATATGATGCACCAAAAATTCAAGGAAAACATTTCATTAAAGAGACAAATTCAGCCACAATCATCACAAGGAAGTTTACAAGAAGGTTATTACTTGATTTTTCAACCAAGTCTTGAAGAGAAGGTCTCGGTTAAACCTCTCGGGTCTCGGGTCCACTATTCGGATCAAGAAGATTCAGCTACAAATTGAGTTCATTACAAGAAGATTCAGCCACAATCATCACAAGGAAGTTTACAAGAAGGTTATTACTTGATTTTTCAACCAAGTCTTGAAGAGAAGGTCTCGGTTAAAACCCTTGGGTCTCGTGTCCACCCTTCAGATCAAAGAAGGTTATTACTTAGTTTTTCAACCAAGTCTTGAAGAGAGGGTCTCGATTTTTACCCTCGGGTCTTGGTTTCTATCCTTGGGTCTCGGATTCAGCCCTTGGATATTGAAGATGATCGGTTTCTATCCTCGAGTCAAAGAAGGTGATTACTTGGTTTTTCAACCGAGTTTTGAAGAGAGAGTCGGATTTAACCATCGGGTATTGAAGAGAAGGTCTCGGGTTTAACCCTCGGGCATTGAAAGGAGGGTCAGATTTAACCCTTAGCCAAATAAGATAGTTGGGGGGTATTTAAAGAAGAAATACCCCATAGGGAATCAAATCGGCACGTTAAATAATTCCCTTTATCCAAATTCTCGGATAAGGAAATTTAGGGGATAACTGTTACACACATTTTGAGCTCCGACCCATGGGCTCAGATCAAAGCCATGGGCCCGTGCCACGGATCAACAACAAAGGTTTAGGCCCACATAGTCAGAGGCCCAATACGTTAAGAGGGGGCCAATATCACCAACTCCTCATGTTGGCCCAAGACTCCATACTCTCAAGACTCATAGCCTACAAACAGCATAAGCGGAAGAAGCAAACTGGCAATCCGAGACTAGTCGTCTGCTTAGCCAATATAGTCGGGATCATTTATTCATGTCATTTACGAGCAACAGTTACGAAATAATTAGTGGATACGCATTAATTATCCAGACGGTTACACACCATTCATTGGATACGCATTCATTATCCGAGCAATTACATATCATCCTCGGATATTCACTAATTATCATGGCACGCGTTATCCTCGAATACACATTGATTAGCGAAGCAATTACACATTACCTATAACGGCCAAGAGACAAGATTATTAATTCATCCATCAATTGCTCCTGAATCCCATTTTCCTCACCTGGTTACCATTCTAATCATCAGGCAACCTACTCTATATATAGGCATATGTTATGGAGCCTAAGGTACACAAGACATTTGGATTCTTATGGATCATAAACAAAGAAATGATCTAATTTAGGCATTGGAGTGGGAACCCCCCGCACCCCACCGGCGAGTTCTCCTGATTGGCTATTGTTTTGCAGGAATCAAAGCAGCGTGAAGACCAAGGGAGATTGAAGACGAAGGATGCCACGCAGAACGCACAAATCTCACCAATCGGAGATTTTCATACCAAAAAATTGTCTAACACCAACAATTAATATTAATGTGACGATCTTAATTAATTTTTGAATTTTTTTAACAAAGGCTTATTTAATGGTTAGTTGAAATTACGAGGTCAACAATGTGAGATAATTTTACTCGTTCTTTTGATTTAGCGGGCAACGTATTTACATGCCAAGTTCAAAGTTAGTACATTTAACATGAATATTGAATATAATTTGAATAGACGAATACATTCATGCTTAGTTGCGGCCGTAATCCCAGTCATATAGAGAAGAGTATATAGTCACTTAATTTATTGAAATTATTGTGATTTTAGTTGTTTTAGGGTTCTAAGAGATGCCAATACATGTTACATGAACTTCAATGTCACAACACTACGGCCTTGTTTGGGAAGCAAGATTTTCTAACTCAATCTCAAATTTTTTCTAAATTCAAGTTTGGCAATTTTTTAAACTCAATTCTACTCAACTCAAAAAATTTCAACTTAACTCAAAAATTTTCAACCCAATTAATAAAAATTATAAATAAAGATTGAAAAAATAAATAAATAAAATAAATAAATAAATTTAGGGTAGCCGAAACACCCCAGGTGGTGGCTGGGCCACCCCAAGCCCAACTGGGGTGGTCCGACCACCCCTTAATATTTTATAATTTTTTAAAACTTCTTATTATTATTTTTTTAATTAAATTTAAAATATATGTAATATTTTATTATTATTTCTATCAATGGGACATATGTTTCATTTATGACCTTAGAGAGATCCTAATTATTAATTGGATATTCTCCAATCCAAAATGGATCGGAAAAAATCCTCTACCGTGTTTGACCCACATTCCTTCGTGGGCCATAGGTCGAATAATGAAGGTTGTTGATAGAGGACAATTTTCAATCATATTTGCTTTAACAAAAGGGACATATATAGTAATTCTGACATCATATGGAGACATAATTAATGGCGTTGGAAAGCTCATTTAGAGGGTTACAAAGTCATATTTCATTAAGTTTTTCTAATTCAAATGTTTACTGAGTTAAAATAGACCGTAAAAAGAAAATTGAAAAGCCGTACAAAATTGCTCGTATGTTGTTTATGTTTGAACAAGCTTTAAAACGAGTTGACAAAATAGCTCGTTCAATAACTCATATGAAGTTGGGTTCGAATGAGTTATTCATAGATGCACTCGTTTAAAGTTGGGTTAGAATGAGCTGCTGTGTGAATTGACAATTCATGTAAGAAGACGAGGAAACCATAGTTAGGTTCGAAAGAGCCTCTTACACGTTCAGACAACCTCCAATAATTTTTTTTTAAACAAACTTTTATTTGAGCTTTTTCTTAGGTTCAGGAGTCTAGGTAGTATAAATATATGTAATGGCTATCTATAGCCTTAATTTATTATGTTATTTTGACCAGTGATCAATGAAAAACACTTTTAAGAGTGGTTTTCTTTTTCTATCCACATTAAATCCTTGATTGAGTATTAGTTTTAAGAAGAGTTGTGATTCTTATCTTGTTTGTCTTGGCAAACCAATCACTACACGTACGCTGCATTAATTGATATCAAAGTCAACTTGCACTGCATCAATTATTTAATTGTTGATGGAGATCTTGGATCCGACACTGGCAGAAGCGGGGGCAATCTTGATGGCAATTAATTTTTGCAGAGAACTGGGCTACCAAAGGATCCATTTTGAAGGTGATTCCAAGATTGTGGTAGATGGAATTAATTCAGCAAAGGATGACTGGACCCGAACCGGAATGCTATTGGAGGATATAAAGTCCGAGCTTCAATCGTTTCCCCACTGGCGGGTGTCGTTTATTGGTCGAGACGGAAATAAAGCGGCGCATACTTTATCGAAGATGGCCATTCAAAATAATGTAACTAATCAGTGGTTTTTTACTACTCCTGAGTGTATCTCTGATATTGTTAGGATAGAGTATTTTGCTTTATCCTCATAATTTATCAATGAGAACGTATTCATCTTTCTTCAAAAAAAAAACAAAAAACAAAAAAAAATCGTCCAAAGCGCGTTAACTAGCAGAACAGGAATGTTAGTAATTACTACTCTTAACTATCGGAAAATATATCAAGGATTTAATGTGGATAGAAAAGAAAACTACTCTTAAAAGTGTTTTTCATTGATAACTGGTCAAAATAACATAATAAATTAAGGCTATAGATAGCCATTACATATGTTTATACTACCTAGACTCCTGAACCTAAAAAAAGGCTCAAATAAAAGTTTGTTTACAAAAATTTATTGGAGTTTGTCTGAATGTGTAAGAGGCTCTTTCGAACCTAACTATGGTTTCCTTGTATTCTTACATGAATTCTCAATTCACATAGCAGCTCGTTCTAACTCAACTTTAAACGAGTGCATCTATGAATAACTCATTCGAACCCAACTTCATATGAGTTATTGAACGAGCTATTTTGTCAACTCGTTTTAAAGCTTGTTTAATCATAAACAACAGACGAGCAATTTTGTACGGCTTTTCAATTTTCTTTTTACGGTCTATTTTAACTTAGTAAACATTTGAATTAGAAAAACTTAATGAAATATGACTTTGTAACCCTCTAAATGAGCTTTCCAACGCCATTAATTATGTCCCCATATGATGTCAGAATCGTTATATATGTCCCTTTTGTTAAAGCAAATATGATTGAAAATTGTCCTCTATCAAGAACCTTCATTATTCGACCTATGGCCAACGAAGGAATGTGGGTCAAACACGGTAGAGGATTTTCTCTCGTCTATTTTGGATTGGAGAATATCCAATTAATAATTAGGATCTCTCTAGAGAGATCCTAAGGCCATAAATGAAACATATGTCCCATTGATAGAAATAATAATAAAATATTATATATATTTTAAATTTAATTAAAAAAATAATAATAAGAAGTTTAAAAAAATAATAAAATATTAAGGGGAGGTCGGACCACCCCAGTTGGGCTTGGGGTGGCCCAACCACCACCTGGGGTGTTTCGGCTACCCTAAATTTATTTATTTATTTTTTCAATCTTTATTTATAATTTTTATTAATTGGGATGAAAATTTTTGAGTTAAGTTGAAATTTTTTTAGTTGAGTTGAATTGAGTTTAAAAAATTGCCAAACATGAATTTAGAAAAAAATTTCAGTTTGAGTTGGAAAATCTTGTTTCCCAAACAAGGCCTACTATTTTTAGCAACATTTACCCTCAATAATTCCTTGTAAATAGACAATACTTGTTGGAAAAAAGAAAAAGAAAAAAAAAAAATCGATTCTGTGCTGACTGTGACTTGATTAAAGTTCCACCGTGCTAGTTGTCCCCTAAATCAACGGTAGACTAATACAATGATCTACAGTGGTATGGTTGACAATGTTTGATGAACATTGACTTGTAGATTGTAGCAATCAATTTTTTTTTTTTTTTTTAATGAAAAAGAAATAGGAGGGATCAAATGTGGCTACTTTACTTAAGTATAACCATAACAACATCTACTTGTTGAGTTGTTGGAAATAAATTACCAGAAGGGCATAGACAGTGAAAAAAAACAAGAGCTTCATGGACGTGACCATAGTAGCAGGCGCTTATTTAAGTCTGGTTGAGCCATATCTCGATCCACCCTCACTAGAGAATATTAGTGAAATCCAAAGAAATTAACACTAATCAAACTTATGTGGAGATTCCTATTAGGGGCGAAAAGAATTACGTACAAAATGACTTATCAAGGTTCAATAATGTTTTCAAGGAGCCCCTTTTAAACAAACGAGAAATTCACATGATGAATTTTTTTTCATGAGTTAAGCTGTTGTTTTCTTTTGCATTTAATTAGCTTGGGAAACAAAAAACGTACGTCACACACAATCGTTTAGTTTGTTTCATGCATTCCACACACAAAAATGCCAATTATTTCTATTTTTATTTTTTTAAAACAATGGCCGATATACATTATCATGTCGGCCTAGTATATGGGGATGAGATTTTGCCACATCAGCCCTTAATTTTTTATATATTTTTTAACAAAAACTAACAGATACTATTAAAGAAAATAATACCCTTTTAAAAATAATACAGAAAATAAAGTACCTTTCAAAATGTTGACCATTTCCTTGAATCTTGATCAAAGAAGCTGGCTGGCACAGTGGCACGTCCAAGATTGCATAATCTTTCTCCACGGATATAATATAAAAATTGCTGCAGGGTCCATTTGCAACTGGCAAGAATATATATATATATATTATTATTATCCTGCGTTTCGTATGATCCAGGCAAATGAAACGACGCTTAATAAACAATAGAGTAATAACCGGTTCTGACACAAATTCTCTCTTATGTCAGCTAACGAGAAATTGACACATTTATTTTTTTATTTTTTTAACATGTCCATACACGAAGGAGAAAAGAGATTCGAACTAGTGATCATCGCTTTATTAGGCGTGGTCCTAAACTACCTCTTGAAAACAATTGACACATTTATAAAAAGATAGTATAGTGGAATAAAAAGATTATTTTTGGTATATAAAAATTTTAGGTAACAAAATGTCATAGGCCTATCTGACACAAATTCATTCTCTTAGGTCAGCTAATGAGAAATTGACACCTCAACTTAATACAACTAAAAAAAAACAACTTAACCAAAAAAAAAAAAAAAAAGTGTAATTTACTTAAAAACCAAAAAAAGTGTAATACACATTCTAAAGTGAAAGAGACCACATTCATAGCAGACCGAGCAATCAGATTGTTCTACCTCACCTAAGAGCATTCCCAGTAGTTATTTGATCTTTTTTTTTTTTAAGTTCAAGGACGTAAACTACTTTTGTTTCTCTATTCAAATATAATTTGTAATAATTTCTCTTTATAGTTCACTATAATATTAAAATATTATTTGTTTTACTTTTGTTTTTGTTTTTTTTTATTTTTTATTTTGCATAGAAAAGTGTGAAAAGAGAGAGAATGTCATTTTATGATTATAATAAAACATATAAATTGGGTTCAACTGTAACAATCCTAATGTATAAAGAAAATATAGATAAACTGTTGTACGTAAATTTTTGTAATTTTTTTGAAATTTTCGTTATGTGTAGGAAAGGGAAATAGCTTTAGGGTAGCTGTTGGAAATGCTCTGATGACTTAAATGTATTATTGATGAAATTCAAAACATAAAATATTTAATTAAAATAAAAATTAATAAGAGAAATAAAGATAATTTGTTAAATTATTAATATTTTAATCGTTTAAGTCGATGAAAAATAATAAATTTAATTCTTTTAATACATATTTTAACTGAGAAGCTCAAAATTCGGTTTTTTTTTTTTTTTTTATGTCGGTGGCAGAGAACCGGACTTTGGACCTAAAAAGCAGGTGTACGTAGCGAAATGGTGAAATGGTTGTACCTAACCCTCCAAATGGGTCCTGCCGGCTGCCCATGCTCTGTCAATGCTTGGCCGCCTACTGTACAGTTGTAAGGAGTTCCAATGACGACCAACAATTGAGTGCCACGTAATTTGTGACGAAAATGGGCTTCAACTATTATTATTCGCAATAAATTAATGGTACTCATAAAAATAAAATAATATAAAATATTTGAAAAATATAAAAAAAGTTCGTCGTGTGGACTTGATTCCATAATTGCAGATCTTAAGTCAATCAATATGAATCCCACATACAGTAAGCAAACGATCTTCCTCAGAGGCTCAGAGCTATCTGGCTTGAAGTAGTTAAGGACTTATACATTATCAATAGAAATTTATTTTAAATCGGGTCGAATTTTTATTTTATATTTTAATTTAGTTTATAAAATTATTAGGGAAAACTTTACTTAAGAACTATCACACATTTTAAGAAGACCTCCAAATTTTTAAAATTTTCAATTTTATTCCTTAAATTTTCAATTTGATGAAATGTATCTCTTCTATCAGATTTTAAACGTTAAAAGTGATAACATAACCTTTTATACTGCTGGCTTTTTTTTTTTTATAAAATTTCAAATTTACTTTTAATTTTAATTTTTTTAAAAAAAAAAAATTAAAGGGTAATTTGGGTCATTTTAGTTATTTCTATTAGGGCTTAACAGCTGAATATGATGGATGGGGTTCAATTGAACCAAATTGAAAGTTCATGGAGTTAAATTGAGAGTTCTTAAATTTGAGAGGTCTTTTTAAAACGCGTAGTAGTTTATGGGTCTAAATAGAAGTTTTTTTAAATTATTATGTGCTTTTAGTATTGAATATGAGATAGATATTTACTAGATTTTAATCCAATTGTAATTTTTTTTTTTAAAGTAAGAGTAAGTGTATCATTACCTTTTTTTAGAGATTAAATTGAAGGAATTTGCTTATAACTCAATTTATAAAAATTGTTTTACACCAAAAAACATTGGTTCAATAGAATAGATGTGAGACTGAAGTAATGCTAAATAACATTCTTATATCCTCTCTTTGTCCTCGTAAAATTAATGTAGCTTTTCAAATTATTATTAGATTTATAATGGATTATTATTTAATTTTGATTAAATAATAATTTTAAAACTTGCTTTAATTAAAAAAGAAAAAAGAAAAAAAAAGTAGACTTTTTGTATTAAGCGGAGAGGAAGTATTTGTGAAGTAAAAGGCTTCCCTGTCAAAACCACATGCGGCCGCCTGTGGTCCAGCCCACTGACAGACAACAATCAATGGTTTTGATCAGTTTGAGTTTTGTATTTTTTTTAAAAAAATTATAAGGATAAAATTGAAATAAATTTTATTTAAAAAGCACTTGCTTCTCACATGTTATTTAAAAAATATGTATTTTTCACACGCGGATAACACATTACTTTTATGGAATAAGTTGAAAAAAAAGCTTTCAACCCAATTTATAAGAAAACTCTGTCCTAATATTGTTGATACCTTTTAAAATTATTTTACGAAAAGGAAAAAAAAATAAAAAAATGGTGTTATTGGTTTAGTGGTCCCTTGGGCCATTGTATGAAGAACTTTATTTTGGCCCTATTGACAGCAAAGATTTCTCTGTTTTGGTCAAGAGAGCAAAGATTACGTTCCTTGGCCTTACTAAGAACTAATTTTTTTTTTTCCCATAGCTAATTTTTTAATAGGTCTACCCCATCTAGAGGAAAGAAATTCAAGGACAAAAGATGGGGTAAAACTTTAAAGCAAGAAATGTAGTACCTTTAAATACCTTATAGTCTACATTCTTATCATCATCTTCATTTTAGGAATCAACTTTCTGATTAAAAAAAAAAAAAAAATTAAAATCACTTGAGTTTTATACCTTTATCAAATCACTCACTAGTTTATATTGTTATCTTTTGATTTTGTTCTCATTATTAAATTGATCATTCCATCCAATTTCGTACAAAATCAATTATTTTTTGAGCTCATATAAAATTATAATTATACATTTTTTCAAAATAAAGAAGAAAAAAAATCAGAGGGGTAACTCGCAAAAGCATCCTTTGTGAAGAGGTGGCAGCGAGTAAAGATAAAATCAGAGAAAAATAATTTGTTTTAGAGGAGTTTAACCCATTTAAAAAATTTTAAAATTTAGAGGACAGGTTAGGGATATTTTTACCCTTATAAGTATTTGATTTAGAGTGGATTTTTCACTGGAAATGTCTTGGTAGAAAATAAATTAACAAAATCTCTTGTGGTAACAAAAACAAAAAAAAAAAAAAAACTTTTTGTTTAATCATACAATCTTGTCTATTCATTTTGTTTTTGTTTTTTTTTTTTTTTGAAACATATCATACTCATTCATTGATAAAAGTTGCGAGCCTAACGCTCTTACAAAACAGAGCAAAAAGCTCTGAAGTAAATCATAACCGAAGCTAAAAATACAGTCATCAACAACAGATTAAATTAACCAAAACTCAACATTCACTAACCTATGACTAAACTTTTTGTTTAATCATACAATCTTGTCTATTCATTTTTTTTTTTTTTTTGAAACATATCATACTCATTCATTGATAAAAGTTGCGAGCCTAACGCTCTTACAAAACAGAGCAAAAAGCTCTGAAGTAAATCATAACCGAAGCTAAAAATACAGTCATTAACAACAGACTAAATCAACCAAAACTCAACATCCACTAACCTATGAGTAAATATCAGGTTTAAAACTCAGATCTGCATCAAGCAAACATCATCTAATGCATAGGTAGCACTTATTCCTCAGCCTTGAGAGCAAAACCCCCAAGCTGATACTTATTTCTCGGCCTTGAGAGCAAAACCCCCAAGCCAATACTCATCCTCCTTGACTCGAAAGCCAGGATAAAGTTCACATCCACAATCCAAAGGTTTGGACCAGTAATAACGAGCAGCAACCGGACGCAACAAAGCAGGAGGAGAGAGCCTTATTACAAGCATAAATAAAACCATACAGGGAAATAAAGGGAACAATAAAATTAATGCAGGAAAATAAATTACAGCAAAGAAAACCAAATACAGGGGAACTCAAAGGAAATACAAAACAGGAAAACAACAATACAGGGAAATAATTGCGAAAAACACTCAAAGCGGGTCATGACTGCCGGAGGAGGCTGATCGCGAGTTGGCCGGAAACCGCCGTGGAAGGTGGCACAAAAAACTTGGCGCGGGAGAGGCGCGTGAAAAGACCCGACAGCGAGCGGTGAGCAGGGCGCGGAGGAGATCGGCGGCACACACAAACAAACAGGGAGGGGGAGAGTTTGAGTGAAAACTCCCAAAAGTAGTACCCACCGAGAGATAACATAAGCACAAACAGAATAAAAAACACCAAAGACAGAAACAAGCTTAAAACAAAAACCGGGAAGCAAAGAAGGGGAGGAGGGATGCAGGCGACAGGCATCCCTCCTCCCCTGAGGCAGCGGCGCTCTGGAGGGGGGCATAGTATTCATTTTGTTAACAGGTGAAAAATTCATGGATGGATGTAATTTTTTAGGAAACAATTTAAGAAAGTCCCAAATCTGAGAGTGATTAAATAATTTCTAGTTTATTTATTTATTTTATCATGGTTATGTAGTCCGATTGACACGGATTTGACTCACCACCGAAAATAGAAGAGACCATAAACAATTCACCCGCACAAAATTAAAATATTAAAAAAATCATAAATTTCTTCATAAATACCACCTGTATCCTGTCTTCTTCTCCAAATTCTCTCTCTCTCTCTCTCTCTCTCTCTCTCTGAGGTAGCAGAGGCTCTTCCCATTTGGGTTTCTCTATTTTCGTCTGTAAGTTTAAGTTCTCTCTCACCTACAATTTTGGTTTTTCTTCTTTTGTGTGCAAAATCTTTTATGCTCTGTTTGTTTGCTGAGAATATATAATGTCTGAAAAGAAAAGAAATTGTACTTCATAATTTGGTTTCCACATTTCTTGGTGTCTTTCATGCCACTGACCATAAGAGCATCTGAATGAGTTCTGATGAATATGTCATCTTTTATAGAAATCATAACAACGCAAACCAGAAGAAATCTGAGTTTCAGTTTCCTTGGCTTTCCCTAAAACTTTCTCAGGAACCAAAACAGATACTTGTAGTTTGATGAACATGATGTTGATGACATTTCAGAATTAGTTTTTAGTTTTCCACCTTCCCTTTCTGGGTTTTGTTATCTTAGGTTTGTGCTGAGTAATTTTGTGTTGTACTAGGTGTATTTTGATTCTTTTCTTTGAGGCAAACCTTAACTTTTTATAATTGCTTTTATTCTTTTCTTAAACTTTGTTTTTGGACTTTTCACTTTCTCCTTAACCTTTTACATATTTCACGTATGCTCTGTTTTTTCTTCCTACTTTGTACCTTTATGTTTACACATTTATTGATGACGTCAAAATATGACAATAATAGATAATTATCATTTTAAAATTTTAAGTTAATATAAAAAGATGAATTTATTTCTTTAATTAATAGATTAATAAAACTTAAGTGAAATGGTAAGGTAAACCATCTCATGACTACTTATCTAGCAACATGATAAACTGTCAATTAATAAAAAAAATGATAAGTTTAATTAATCATTAATAATTTAACAAATATAGATATTATTGTTTTCTTTTTTTGGGTTATTGTTAAAGTAATTTTGTTTTTTTATCACTTCAGGAAATGGCGAGAACTCCCTTCTCCATGATGGGACTTCTGCTCTTGTGTTTCTGGGCAGCCTTTGCAGAAGCAGAAAACCTTAAATATAAAGACCCAAAACAGCCATTGAATGTTAGAATTAAGGATTTGATGCGCCGGATGACTTTGGAGGAAAAGATCGGTCAAATGGTGCAGATTGACCGCACTGTTGCATCCGCGGAGGTGATGAAGAACTACTTCATTGGTAATAATTATCACCAATCATTTTTATTTCTATGTCAAAACTTTGAGGAAAAAACAGAGAGAACGTTGAAAGTGTTGCTCTGTTTTTGAAAAATAAAAATGCTCTGTTTCGGGCAGGGAGCATATTAAGTGGGGGAGGGAGTGTTCCAGCCAAGGAGGCTTCTGCAGAGACATGGATTGACATGGTGAATGATTTCCAAAAGGGTTCTTTATCCACCCGCCTTGGAATTCCAATGATTTATGGGATTGATGCTGTTCATGGCAACAACAATGTCTACAAGGCAACCATTTTCCCCCACAATATTGGGCTTGGAGCTACCAGGCAAGTATAATAATTGGATGTTAATATTATCTCTGTTTGTTACTCCTAGTTCCACGCTCTGAGTATTGAATAATTTTTCTTTAAAATTAGGATGGACAATTTGTGTTGAGTGTTCGGTTCGAGTTATAGCGAAGTATAAATATAAAATTATATAGATTAACCATAATTTGACTAATTTAATTAAATGAGTTACATCCTTCAATCTTATGGTTTGTTTGGAATTCTGATTTCAAAAAGTGCGATTCTAAAATTTGCGATTTGAAAAAGTGATTTTTAAAAACATAGTTAAGTGTTTGGAAAAATGACGATATGACCTTTAAAATCGTAGTTTAGCCTTTTAAAAACGCAATCCCAAACAATTAATTTTCTGCGATTTGGTTTAAAATCGCACATTTTGTTTATGAAATTGCAATGCCAAATGTACCCTTAATTTGCTAATTTTGTATTGGATTTTTACTTTTGTGTTGGGTTCGAGTGGTGTCGAGGCATAGGTAAGATTATATAAGTCAACCTTAATCCGATTATTCAATTAAACGAGTCCGAACCTTCGAACCTAACTCACTAATCTCGGATTAAAAATTGTGAGCTTTTAGTCCGTCTTAGGAATTTAGTGTCAGAAATTCAAGAAAGATCAACAATGTATTATCCATTGTATGATAAAAATATGCTTGTAAATCTGCCATTGATGATCAAATTATTTCCGATCAAACAGAGACCCAGAACTTGTCAAGAGGATTGGAGCTGCAACTGCGCTTGAAGCTAGAGCAACAGGGATTCCATATGTTTTTGCACCTTGTATAGCGGTAACTACGTTGAATGAATCTTCCAACTACGGCTTGCTCTCAGGATCATAAACAAATCTTCATCTGTAATTTGCAGGTTTGTCGAGATCCAAGATGGGGAAGATGCTATGAAAGCTACAGCGAAGATCCCAAGGTTGTTCAGGCAATGACTGAGATTGTGTCGGGGCTACAAGGGGAGTTACCCACTCACTCTCCCAAGGGTGTCCCGTTTGTTGCCGGAAGGTAATATTAGTGGGAATTTGATGTTAATTCTATAATTTTATATTTTTTTAATTAACTATAATTCAAATGCTATTGATTGATTATGATTATAAGTTCTAATGTTTTCTCTAGCACTCTCAATTTTATAAGAAAGAGTAATTCTATATATCACTAATACTCGACTATTATTTTACTGTGCTAATAGGGTAGTGCGAATTAATCTCTGATTATTTATTTTGTTTTAATAATGACTAATTTAATTTAATTTTCATTTTTAAACAATGGCTAATCAAATGGAGGATTGACATTGACACGTTAGAATAATGAGATAGTAGTGTGATATATATATATATATATATATATATATATATATATACTCAATGCTAAATATTAGACTCCATCCCGCTCGGTCGATGTGGAAGCTTCCACCTTCCCTTAAATATTTGTTTTGTTTTTTTTAATATGGGTCGATGAACATTGTCATATCAATCTAGTATTTAGCATTATTTTATAAAAAAAGAGTAATGTTAAAAATTATACTTTTTTTTTCTTGATTTATTTTTTATTTATTTTTTTTATTCTGCAACCATCTTACAATATTGAATTTGGTAGCCCTACATCGCTGTTGGATCAATTATTATTAAAAAAAAAAAAAAAATTAGTTAAGACTACCGCATTAAATTGAGAAATAATTATAAAATAAAAATTATAGTTTATAGAATTCTCGCATGTGTAATTCATTCACAGAAATGTCTGCACTTCAAAATTTATGCCTGTGGCTATAATCATGCTTTGTGTAGATTACATCATAGAAGCATCCGGAAACCTTTCCAAGTTGGTATCTCTATCAATGTTGGCCCACCTCTCCTTATTGGTCGATTAAGACAAATATAGCCATCTTTGATTTGTGAGTGGTCTATTTCCTCTAGGCAATCACTACGGATATATATAGAACAGCCTTGGACAGATGTGTGTTTGGCATAGGACAAGTATACGGACCATGGATTCCAGTTAATCACGTCAATTATGAACAAAAGAAGGATAATTATAACTCATTAAAAAAAATAATAATAATAATTCAATACTTATGGGTTTTTGGTGATAAGAACAGAAATCCTTTTTTAGATTAATAAAAATTAGATTACCTAAAATTTAGAGAATTGAAGAGATTGAATCATCTTAAATTAAGGGATATGATTAGGATTATGTTAAATTCAAATAATTTGTAAGTTCTATAAACAGAAGCTTGAAAAATGTAGATGTAAGTAGGGTTGCAAATAAATCAGTCTGTTCGACTCATTAACTCGTCATATATCTTGTATGTATATACAAATATATATTAGTATATTACTAAAAATTAGTTATATAAATTTATATATATATATATATATGCTAGTAATTAAGTAATATATGTTATATAGGTTACTTAATATTTAATAGCATTCTCAATGAGTTCAAACTCGCCTAGCTTCTAACGAGCCATTCTTGAAATCTTAAAACTTAACTTAGCTTAACTCAATTACATCCTAGACATAGGCATAGAGCGAACCACTTGAATTGTCTATGTCATTCAATTTATTTTTTATATCTCTAAGATTCTATAATTGGGCAGGGGGACAACTTCATAAGAATCCACATGTTGTTGCGTTCCTTTGTGCAGAAACAAGGTTGCAGCTTGTGCCAAGCACTATGTGGGTGACGGAGGAACAACCAACGGCATAAATGAAAACAACACGGAGATAAGCAGACATGGGCTGCTCAGCATACACATGCCAGGCTACTACAACTCCATCATCAAGGGTGTCGCCACCATCATGGTCTCCTACTCCAGCTGGAATGGGGTCAAGATGCATGCCAACCATGATCTTGTTACCGGCTTCCTCAAGAACACTCTTCGTTTCAGGGTAAGAAATATAATTAAAATGAGAAAATTTCACTTTAACTCTCAATTTAATCCCCTGAATTTTTAATTTGAGTTAATTGACCCCTTCATCAAATTTAGCGGTTAACTTCTAACGACAATGCCAAAAAAGACCAAAATACCCCCTATTTTCTTTTTTCTTTTTTTTAAAGGAAAAAATGGGTCCAAGGTGACCCTACCGTGGGTCAATTTGTTTTATTTTTTTATAACTTTATTTTTTTTAATTTTTAATTTGAAATTAAGGGTAAATTTGAAATTTTATAAAAAAAAAAATCAGAAGTATAAACGTCATTATATCACTTTTAACATTTAAAATCTGACGGAGGGAATTAATTGAATCAAATTGAAAGTTCAGGAGGTTAAATTGAGAGTTTTTGAAATTTAGGGGAGTCTTCTCAAAATGCGCGATAATTTAGGGGTCTAGAGTAAAGTTTATCCAATTAAAAAAGAAAAAGGAAAAAATTTGATTACTTTAGCTTGATTTTTTGAATTACTATTGGATTGATCGAAAAGAGAAAGATATGAATGTTGTGAGTTGTTTTTCAGGGTTTTGTTATCTCAGATTGGGAGGGTATCGACAGGATCACCTCTCCTCCTCATGCTAACTACTCATATTCTATCCAAGCTGGAATTCATGCCGGCATTGATATGGTTTGTCGGCCCCCTACTATATTTATACTGCTTAACCACACGCACACATTGCTCTGTTTGGATTTGTAATTTTAAAATGTGTTCGATTTTTTAAAAATACAATTAACTGTATGTTAAAATAGCAGTTTAACCTTTAAAAATTATAATTTAACTTTTGAAATTGTGTATTTTTACAAAACATTTCCTATTGCATGCGATTTGAAAACCTAAAATTTTAGGAAAACTTCCATCACTTTTCAATATACTCCAGAGTTGTATCAAACTTCTAATTTTTTGCAATATCATCTATCTGTTAAGTTTTTCCATTAAATCTTGTCAAAATCCCAAAATAGCCTCTTTTTTTTTTTTTTTTTACAAAATAAAAATTGCAAAGATTCACACATGGGTATTTTTGCAAACTCCGTTAAATTCGGATCAATGCTTGAATTTTTGCAATTTTCTATTTCAATATAAAATGGGGGATATTTTGGTAATTTGACACCCTTCAATTAAAAATTTAAAGACATAATATTACAAAAAATTGACAGTTCGATACACAAAATTAAGAGTTTTTGAATTTTATAGGGCAATTCCAAAAGTGATAGAAGTTTAGGAAAATTAAATGAAGTTTTTTCTAATGTTTTAAAAATGCACAAAATAATACTATTTTTTTTTTATATGATTTAAAATCACATATTTAATCTATGAAATTACAATACCAATACCAAACGCACTATAAGTGGTCTAATCTTGTAATATTTGTGTCATGGACATATTGCAGGTCATGATTCCATTCAACTATACAGAATTCATTGATGGTCTAACCTTCCAAGTAAGGAATAAAATCATCCCCATGACCCGAATTGATGATGCAGTGAAGAGAATATTGCGGGTCAAGTTTGTGATGGGTCTGTTTGAGAACCCATTGGCTGATCGGAGCCTGGTCAACAAGCTAGGAAGCCAGGTTAGTTAATATAGTTCCCTTTTAAGTTTAATTTGTCTCCCCCCCGCACACACCCGCCGCCACCCCCCCCAAAACAGGACAACAAAAGTAAACATCCTTCTATACCATTACATGTACACCACCTTAAAGGAGCATAGAGAATTGGCTAGGGAAGCTGTTAGGAGATCACTGGTGCTGTTGAAGAATGGCCAATCTGCAGAAAAGCCATTGCTGCCTCTTCCCAAGAAGGCATCCAAAATACTTGTTGCCGGCAGCCATGCTGACAATTTAGGTTTCCAGTGCGGTGGGTGGACAATTGAGTGGCAAGGACTTAGCGGCAACAACCTCACTAGTGGTACATCTCCAAAACTATTAGCCTCTTTTAAGTACTACTAAGGGCATATTTAGGTGTGCATTTGAGTGACCTAAAAGTATGTTTAATACTCAAAAAGTTCGTTTGAAGAAAAAATACATATTTGATAAAAAAAATTGAAAGCGCTTTTAAGAGTACAAAAAGCTCAAAAATAGCCAAAAACACATTTTTGACAAAAGCTTAAAAATGAAGCTTTTATAAAAAAAAACGTTTTTTGACTTAAAACTCTATTTGTCAAATGCAATTCCAAACAGGTTCTAAATATACGATTATGATAACTTGTAGTGAAATTATATATATATATATATATATATATATATATATATATAGTTGTCTGACAATCGTATAACAGTATACTAATAGTGTATTTGGGATTGCATTACGAAGTAGATCTTTTAAAGTCAAAAATAGTTTTTTTTTTTTTTTTTTTTTCAAAATAACTTTATTTTTAATATTTTCCCAAAAGTGCATTTTGAGCTTTTTTTAGAATAATAATAATAAAAAAAAAGTACTTTTGAAATTTTGTTTGACACAACTTTTTAAGTATTAAAAGTACTTTTTATCTTTCTTAATGCCAATCCCAAATAGGCTCTAAATGACATTACTCCACCACTTTCTGATCTTCTATTATTAGAAGAGTAATGCTATTTACCAGACTGCTTTACAAATTATAACTGGAGCGCTGTAGCTGCAAAAATTAGCATTTAAATCAACAAAGGCTTGTAAAAAAAAAAAAAAAAAAAAAAAAGAACTAATCTTTACTTCTACTTTATCTTAATCATATTATAATCGATCGTTTCTTTTATAAGAATTACCAGTACTGCATTAAGAGTTAACCCGTTTGTACGAACCTTGTAATGAGCAGGTACCACAATCCTGAATGCCATTAAAAATACCGTTGATTCAGACACCAAAATAGTCTACGAGGAGAACCCAGACGCCGACTATGTCAAGACAAACAAATTCTCCTACGCCATTGTTGTAGTAGGAGAGCTCCCATACGCAGAGACTAATGGAGACAGCCTGAATTTGACAATCCCTGAACCCGGCCCAACCACCATTAAGAATGTCTGTGGAGCTGTGAAATGTGTTGTTGTCATCATCTCCGGCCGTCCTGTCGTGATCCAGCCATATATTTCCTCCATAGATGCCCTGGTTGCCGCCTGGCTGCCGGGAACGGAAGGCCAAGGAGTCGCCGATGTGTTGTTTGGTGACTATGGTTTCAGTGGCAAGCTGTCACGCACGTGGTTCAAGACGGTTGATCAACTTCCAATGAATGTGGGGGATCCACATTATGACCCGCTATTCCCATTCGGGTTTGGCATCACTACAAAACCCGCCCAGGCCAACTAGGATGATCACCTTTACCTTATTACATTCGTTAATAACAAAATAAGTGACATTTGATGGGGTTTTGATGATTAGTGATTGTTACAAACAAAAAGAATTACAGAAAATATATATATGATATCCATAATAAGCTACAAAGATTGGTGCTAGATTTTCATGTTCTTCGATCACACAACCTCCAATGAAACTAAGATCTTCATTTATTTGTTTTAAATCCAAAAGAGAATCTAATTTCTCTTGTATATAGTGATACAATTATATGAATTTTAGGTTTAATTAGCCAATAATTCTGTATTAAGTACACAAACGGGAATAGGATCATGTTCCTTTTTAGTCAAATGAAAATGATCAATTTTGCGGTCAAGATTTTTTGTTTCTAATGGTATACATATTACCACGACATTTAAATACAGTGTCACCTCATTTAAAATTTTAAATGATATGACAAAAAATCCTTCCTAGATTTTCAAAGGTTCATACTTCAACACTAAGTCTAGATTAGCGATGTACTTCCTTAATACCGAGACATGAAAAACATCATGTGTTCCCACCAAGTTTGGGGGTAAGGCAACCCTGTATGCCAATCTCCCCTTCCTACTCAAATTGCATCACTCCCATCATCGATGATATCTTAAGAAACACACAATCTCCTACTTCGAATTCCGAAGGTCGCCTTCGATTATCAGCATAACTATTTTGCCGACTCTGGTCTGCACTCATCCTTTCTCTAATGATAAGCTCTTTGTCATGAGTATCTTCAATCATTTCAGGCCCCAACGTTCGTCTCTCTCCAACGTTGTCCAAATACAAGGACGACTAATACTAACGTCCATAAAGTGCTTCATAAGGCAGCATTCCAATAGTCGCCTGCAACTAACTCGATCAAAGGTAGGTACTAAATCCAACTACTCCTGAAATCCAACACGCAAGCCCATGACATGTTCTCTAGGATTTGGTTACTCCGCTCCTACTGACCATCCGTCTATGGGTGGAAATTAGTACATTCCATCCTCTTCCCATCCTTGTACATCTTGGTACTTCCGGGATATACAGTATACAGAGAATGATGAGTCTTGCTCATGATCTCCTTCCTTAGTCTTTCGTCCCCTGACACACACTTATTTGAAAAGGGTGAGCACCCCATCATCCCTAAGGCAAAACCCTTGTACCTTAGCAATTGCTTGATCTTGGTGCACTCAGGGTCCTTCAATTGAGCGACCTTAATCTTAGCAAGAAATTCTGATCCAACCATCAGGTTAGACAAGCGTGCAAGCACACCCTCATCTGCCACTTCTACTCCCATCCTAGCTAATTCCATAACCAACTGGGGTTGAGAAATTCCAAGAACGGCAAGCTCTACCATCGACTTCCTATTCAATAGGTCTTCTACTACGTTAGCCTTGCCAAGATAATAATTGATCTTGCAATCATAATTCTTAGATTAGCTCTAGCCAACTCCTTTGTCTCCATAGACAACTGTACCCGAGAACTCCTTAGTCCATTCAGGTGCATAAAGATCCTCTAGAATCTCTTAGCTCATATGCAACCCAAAATCTTGTAATCCATACCCATATGATCCAAATCTAAGTGATTCACCAATTGCACTTTACCAGAATCCCAGTTCAAAAATATTATGTCTTAACATCTTTCTAATGGGCAATTAATAAATAAGAATTTTATCATCACACATCAACATAGCGTAACAAGCATTATGCATTAACAAAACTTTTAGTTAATGTTACACTTTTAGGTCCAAAACCCCAAATCAAGTGCAAGTACAAAACAAAATACAACTGGTTGATGTCTAAGTATACATCCAATAACTCAACCCCTAACTCTAAAACAAGGTTAGGGGAAGATCTATTTGATAGAGGGAGTGATATATTTTTTTTAATGATGTGATTGATGGAGGTGCTAATGTGTTATATTAAATATTTATTCGATCATTCATTTTTGTCTTAATCTGACGTTTCTTACTCCAATTTTCTATACATTTAATGGTTTGTTCATGTTTCAGAGAACAAGTTTGCTTCAAGACTTCATCTAAGCCTAGTTTGTGGTTTAATAGGTTTATGATTGGGTTTTAGTTTTTGACTTGAGCATTTTGTTGTCACCAAATTACCAAATGGGGAATTTGTTAGGATTTTTAATGTTGGCTAATTTGGTGACCAAAATACTTTAATGTAATTTGGTATAGGAATTCTTGTAAAATCAATTTTTAAGTGTCCAGTTCGAACGGGTCAGCATAATAGGCTATTTCTTGATACACATATTGATATGGTCTAAGTTTTGTTCTAATTCCAATCCGAATGGAGTATGATTTGAAGACTGATAGAATGCCTTGTCCTAAGTGCCATTCTAATTCAAGTTCTAATGGAAGGTGATAGAAGCTTGGCAAAATGGTTTGTTCCAAGTGACATTCTATTTCAAACTCAGATGGATGAAGATTGAAGATTAGCATAATGATTATTTCCAAGTTCAAACTAAGTAGATTGAAGATCTCCTCGTCAGTTGGCCGTTTTATTTGTCATCCTATTTAAGTCGAATTGGTAGTTTCAACGTTGACCGAGTCAGAGTAAAATGATCATAATGATACAATTTTTTATTTCATGAAATTCTTTTCCATTCCAATGTTTAAAAGGTCAAAATGGTTGTGAAGAGAAAACTGAAAAGCTAGATCGCAGGAACCTGCTCCAATTCAAATGGGCATCTTACCACCTCGAACAGAAGCCAAGCATTTGCAAATTTTTGGTAACCTACTTTCCAAATTTATGGCTACTTTCTCAAGTATATTTTAAAGGCTTTTAGAGCACAATTTTTGGGGGGACTTGACGCAATATTTTCAGAGAAAAGAATAGTATTTCTTCTTCATATGCTAAGAGAGAAAGTTTAGATTTTTGAGCTTTCAACTGCTCCTCTCTTAGAGTCTTTGTTATAAACTACAACCGTTCATCAATAACAATTGAAGGCTATCGAAGTTTTGATAAAGGAGATCAAGTGTAAGAATTTCTCCAAACATTCTAGGGGGAATTACTGTGATAATAGACAAGTGGGTCACTTGTCTAATGTAAGAGAGTGTCAAATTCAAATGTTTGATAAGGGTGAACTTCTTGTATTGCCATTCTTGTATAGTGGATTAATTTTTTGAGTTTGGCTGCTCCAAAGTGATTTTACTTTTGATGAATTCTTCAAAAGGTTTTCACTTCATCACCAAATTACTTGTATTGATTCATTTATTTCTTTCATTATATTTGATGAATATTTGTGTAGTTGGTTATTTTAAAACTATACGTTATTTTTTTAAACACCTATTCAATCGTTATTGGAGTTGGGTAATTATTTTTAACTTAGGAAAACGTTTGATATTTTGGGATTGCAAAACCGTGGTAGAAAAATTGTTGCATGGACTTCTCATGATCGTGTGGTAATAACTAATAATTGGTATGAAAGGATTGAAGATAATTAATTATTATATTTCAAGATAACTAGGGGACAATGTTTCTCGGGGGGGCTAGGGTCCAGGGGACCTGTGTTCTCTTCAGAAATTTGTGAAAAAAAAAAAGAAAAAAAAAAAGAGAGAAAATGGGAGGTTACTTGGCCACTAGAGGGATTTTAATAGTTTAAAGTTTTTTCCTTTTCCAAAAAGAACTAGGTTTAGCTTTTTAAGAGTCCAAAATAGTTTAAAATTTAATTTATGGAAAATTTGGTAAATCATTACAAAAATATCATTGGGGTGTGCGTCTTGGCCTAAGGGGTTTTTTTTTAAAAAAAATATTTTAAAACTTTATCTTATAGAATTAATATGCTAGAATGTTTCCTAATTAAAATAAAAATGCATATCATAAAGTTTTTATGAAAACTATGCACATATGCGGCTAAATTAGGTATTTAAAATGCTTTGAAAAATTATTTTCAATGTAGAGAGAGCATAGCAAAGTTGGGGGAGGGAATTACGACTCCCTCCTCCCTGCCCCCTTTCTCTTCTCCCCTTCTCCCCTCCCTTTTTCCGCCTACATTGTAGATCGATTGTGCATGTCAATGGTCCTTAGGGTGCTTTTTAGCGGTGCATGGTTGGCCAGCGGTGGAGCGTGGAACACATGAGGGTGTGTTGGGTTTTTGTTATTGTATTTTCGTTATTTTTAAATAAGAATGTGTTATCTCTAAATCTACTTTTAATAACGATCTATAGGATGAAGTTTTATTTGTTTTCTTAGGTTTTGTTTTTACGAACCCTTAAGAATAATAGAATTGGTTTCCAGTCGGTTTTTTGTTTTCTTATAGTTCATTTTCTGGAAGCAAATCATAGACCGATGACAGAGGAGATATCAAGTATAAAGAAGAATTGTCACTTTTGTAAAGGCAGCGAATGTGATTGCGATTGATAAAGCACTAGTAGCAGAGATAAAGTTAGGGAATCAAGGACCTGACAGCGGATCGGAATTTGCTGTAGATCTGAAAGTGATTGACATGGTGACTTTTCATACATATTGTCTTATAATAGCCCGAGAGGCTATTGTATATGTCATAGATAATATTTGAGTTGTGAATATTTCAAATTATATATTTGGCATTGTACAGAGCATTTTGCCCCATTTAATTGTTATATCAATGAATAGATAATTTGTTCAAAAAAAAAAAAAATTATTTTCAATGCAAAATTATGGACAGAAATTTCCTCCAAACTAATATAGAGGAAATATTCTCCAACTTATTTAAAATAATGTCAAGTGTCTATAAACATTTAAAATGTTAGTCTACGTTACTAAACTGCTATTAATGACCTTAAGAATTTAATGTGCGTTTTAAATATTTATAGACACTTAGCACTATTTTAAATGGGTTGGAAGACTAGCTTGGAGGAAATTTCTGTCTCAAAATTATTAATAAAATTAACTAGCATATATATTAATGACATTGATCCATTTAACTAGGTTTAAATCTATGGGTGAGATGCTACAGTTTTACTAGTGCAAAACTTATTTTATTTTTTATTTTTCAATCATGCAATATGTGTACTCATAGGAAAACTACGAGTACATAGGTTATTTAAAACTTACAATCGTCGTTCAATATACTGCATTATACATGCTCTACTAGCCACGAGGCCCACGACGTCTTGGCCTATTAGTCGGCCTTTTGGTCGGCCTTATGAGCGGCCTTTTGGGTAGCGTAAAGGGTGTTCTTAAGGGCACCTGTTTAACCGGAAAAATGCACATGCATTTTCCAAATCTGCAATGTCCATCTTTTGCGTGATCTAGTTTAATGCAAGTAAGCTTACATTCTTTCTCTCTAGACTCGGTACATTCTCCCTCAAAGAATTTGCTTTCTTGAAAATGAAATAGGCTGAGTCCTGTAACAAGTTCAAGGTTGAAGATAATTAGACAAAGGTTTCTTCAAATAGTGTTAATTTGGCAGATCTTGGCATCTTGCGCATCCAAGATCTGAAATGCTCAAAATCCATATAGATTTTTCTTATTTATAACCACAAATGAAATTACTATTCAATTGATAGTAGAGGACTCTATTACATAGAAAATTGTGACTTTAATATTTTAATAAATATTCAATCAATTCCACATGTGGCCAAATATTTAGAATGTTTCACTTTGAAGTTTTAACTCAAGTCCCCTGTTTTAATATTAATATTAAGTCATCAATTGTCATAAAACATTAAACTGATAGTCGATATTTAATTTAGTAATTTATATTATATTCAATATCATAACTAGTTTCTTTTACAATAGTCGAAGATTTGAGCATCTCTAGCAGCTTATCCAAAAGATCAATATTAGCTATATTTAGTTATTATTGTTCTTTTTTTAGCTCCAACAGAGTAGCTTGCCATTTGCTAGAATAGCTACATTAGAGCATCTCCAGCAGTGTAGCTAAAAGGGAGATATTAGCTACATTTAGCTATTTTTGTCATTTTTTTTGCTCCAATAGAATAGCTTCATATTAGCTATTATACCTTAATTGCTACAGTGAATAGCTTCATATTGTTATTCACAGTAACACACTAAATTATTGAATATAATATTATTTCCACATTATTTTCTCTCTCTTCTCTCTCTCCCTCAACGTTTCTCTCTCCTCTCTTCTCTCCCTCCCTCAACGTTTCTCCCTCTTCTATCTTCTCTGTTCATGAATTTATGATACAAATTCAAGTCTTTTGAATCACTAAAAACTCCCCAAAAAATTTTGAGAAGCATGCATATAATTGACAAACTAAAACTGAAAAAAATAAAAATAACACACAAGTATGCTGCGTGAATCAATTCTATTGAAATTTACAAGATGATGCAAAAGTGGTCGCAGATTAAAAAAAACAAAAAAAAAGATTAAAAAATAATATTTAATAAAATAAAGAATCTGTTGGAGTTGGTATTAAAAAATGAGTAGCTAAAATAGAGAATTGTACTTTTTGACTAGGTAAAATACCTTTTACTGCTGGAGATGCTCTTACTACAATGAATAGCAATTTGGAGCTATTCACTATAGCACACTAGATTAATAAAATATTGTTTATTAGTTATTTATTTCACCTCTTTCACCCAACATCTTTTATTTCTTCTGAACACCTCTTCACATCTACTACGTCTCTCTCTCAAACACAAAATTTCTTCACACAATTTATCTCTCTTGCTCACAAAATTTCTTCTCACAGTTGGATGAAAAAATTGAATGCTGAAAAAAAATTCATTTCATGGAAATACACGGATGGAAACAAATCAATTGCAGTTAGATGAAAAAATTTAATGCAAAAAAAAAAAAAAAAAATTATTGCATAGAAACACACAAATGGAAACAAATCAATTATAGTTTGATGAAAAAATTTATTTTTGTTATTAATTTTAGGGGAAAATCCATTTTACCCTCTTGAAGTTTTAGGGGTTTTTCAATTTGAACCTCAAAGTTTAAAATTGGCACCCCCCCAATGTTTCAAAAAATTTCAATTTAAACCTTCCGTTACTAATTTCCGTTAAATTGGACGGAAATTTTTTTAAAAAAGTCTGAGGGTAATTATGTAATTTTAGAAATTTCCGTCCAATTTGACGGAAATTAGTAACGGAAGGTTTAAATTGAAAATTTTTGAAACATTAAGGGGGTATATTGCCAATTTTTAAACTTTGGGGTTCAAATTGAAAAACACCTGAAACTTCAGGCGGGTGAAGTGGATTTTTTCCTTAATTTTAAGAATTAATATTTGTATATGAGATGAATGCTCCTCATATGTGTTTATTTTTTGTTTTTATGAATGATTTCTATATATGTGTTTATTTTTCCCTTTAATTAAGTGTTGGTAATAATATAATAAAAAAAGAATGAGAAATAATATTTTAAACCAAGTAGAGAATGAGATAGAGAATCTGTTGGAGTGTGTAATGAAAAAATAATAGTTAAAGTAAATAATTGTACTTTTTCACTAGATAAAATACCTAATACTGCTGGAGATGATTAATGGTAGAGAAAATAATGTAGAAATACCAAAATTAAAAATGAATTAAAACTAAAGCGACATTGTCAAATACAAAATCTTATTAGGCTGTATGAATAAATTTATGAATTTTTTATACCAATACGATGGCTTTATTAACAGCCGTTAGAGAAATTTTTATTGATCTTAAAACTAGTGAAAATTCAGAGTACTGTTGAAATTAGAATCCTATATTTAATAGTTTATAATGCAATTAACTAGAAAATACACATGCATCAGCCCCAAATAAATAATTCAAATAACTCTTTATAATGTAACATGCCCAATAATAACATGAACTACTTTTGGCTCGGGGGATTAGGATTTAAATATTTATTGCATTGAAAAATATGGTTTTGATAAGAAAAAAAATTAAAACTATTTACCTCCGGGAATAACATAAATAATTAGGATAACCAAGATAAAAATGGAAATAGTAAGTAACAAATAGAATTGCAAAAGGAGGAGGTATTCACATTTACTTCGGTTGTGCTAAGTCGTCTATATATACACAATTGTGAACCATTTGATATTCCAAAGGGTTCTTAGTTAATCTCTCATATTCCCAAGGGTTAATTAGATTTGATATTAAAAAATAGTAAAGACAAGCGCTTTGTTGACCTTTTAAGCTATTACATATGGACGCTAAAAGATTTCAAAATGTTTCAACCTTTGCTTGTCATATTGAAAATTGATCTTTTTTTATTACGAGAAAATATTTTGCAATCTCAATCAAAACTTATAATCCAACACAATACATTTGAATAAGAAATCAAGTCTAAAAATTTTCTTCCAAAATTTGGAATAAATAAAGACGACAAGAAGCTAAAACAAACGTTAGTTTTCGTAACATTTTCTTTATTCAAAGTAATCAAAACCTTACTCTATAGGATATGATCCCAAAAGGTTATAAACACTTATGGCACTCAAAATTCACTCAAGACCTATTTTTGGTTTTTAATGATATATTAAAAGGAAATCATATATAAAATCCTTAGGTCAACGCGCTTTTATTAAAAACTCCCTGGGTTTTTTTTTTTGAAATTTAGTTTCTGGGTCACTCGAAACTACTAAAAAACTCCCTACCGTCAATTTTTGTTAACTGCCGTTATTTGAGTTAAACGAACTATTTCACTTAAGTCCACCTCAGTCGAATTTTTGTATCCTACGTGTTCACATTGGACACGTAGGATATAAAACTCACCGTTTTGGACCATCCAAAACGGTGAGTTTGACTTAAACTTCAGGGTTTCTTTTTTGAAACCCTCAAGTTTCATATGGTCAAAAAAACAAACCACCCGATACACCTCAAGCGGCAATCCACCGACGCAGACCCCGCCGGCGACAGAACCCACCTGCGACAGAGGCCACCGGCGACAGTACCCACCGGCCACCGGTTAAATCACTCATTCCGGCGTCACTTTTCCGGCTAGGTTTCCGTCAAATCACAATATTTTGAATCGGAAAAATCTGGTTTCGAAGAAGGTATTTTTTGAAATTTCTTTGTGGATTTTGTTGATTGACTGAAATGGAAGCCTTTAATAGTTGTTTTTTTTTTTTAATTTTTTTGTTGTGTTGGAAGCTTTTGGTCAAAACCCCATCCCCAAGCTTTTTTTTGTCCAACATCTGTCGAATATTGCACTGTCAAATAGCTTTTTTTTGTCCAACATCTGTTGAATAGCTTTTTTTTGAGCCAATATTATTGTTGATTGGCAGTGGGTGTGGTCTACCTTGGTTGTGGTCCTGAAATGAGACAGTTGTTTTTTCGTGTGCATTGGCAAGTTAGTCTATTATTGTTTTGTTGTGTTAGGCAGAAGGCATTCTATCAATTTTTTTTTTTTTTTGGGGGCTTAATTTCCTACCATTTAATGTACAACTCAACTTGCTCAATATATTGTTACAAAAAAAAAAAAAAAAAAAAATCCTTGCTCAATATACAACTCACCGTGCTCATTCTAGAAGGGTATGGATGTTCTGAATTAGGAGAAGTCAAATTTGGTGTTTAATTTATCTGTTATTTTAATTTGAGTGTGGCTTTCCCTGTATAATACCGGTGTATAATAAACACAAAATGAGATCCCCATTTGGTGTTAGTCAAATGTATCCATCTCAACACAAAATGAGATCCCCATAATCCAAAATAATAAATCTATCCCAAATGAACGACTTGAGTTGATGCTTGTGTAATGTCTATACGAATATCCATAGAATGTTTTGACTATAAACATACTCTCTTTTGGAAATGTAATTTTTGTGTAATAGTTCCATTGGACATATTTATGAGTGTATTGTATGCATTTGTTGATCTTTCCACACATAACAATGGGCGAAAAGTGCACTTTGCACCTATAACATGCATGTGCAAAAGTATATGTTTATTATTACTATTATGTTTTGTCATTTTTTCCCAAATGAATGGTTGTCAACTATGTCAACCTAACATCCAAAATCAGCTTAACTTAGGCATCTTGAGTCCAAAACATGCACGTATAATTCTTAGTCTATATATATATATATATATATATATATATATATATATATAATCATTTCATTTCGTTTCATGCAATAGATAGATATTATTGTTTTTTGTGTTTCCTTGTATGGACAAATATTTTTTTCTTACACTCTTTTATATGTTTACAGATATGGTTGTCAATATAATCATGCACTATGGTGGGACAATGACCCATACCCCATTTAAATACGTTGGTGGCGACGTCCATGAAGTGAAAGCCTATGATGTTGACTATTTCAGTATGTGGGAAGTCAAAGAGTTGGTTTGTGACTTAGGATACATGAGCGATGTTAGATGTTGGTATAACGTCGGTGATAGTCCACATAATAAAGTGATATCTTTAAATAGTGATGTAGACGTTGTAGATTTTGTAAATATTATGGCTGATTACAAATCACAAGATGTTCATTTATATGTTGAACATATGGTGGACAATGCTATAATGGTAGAGGAGCATTTATTTCTTGAAGCTGTTGAAGGACAACATGGAGAAGGTGGTGGCGGGGTGGGTGAGATACCTAATGCTGCCCGACATGATGGAGATGGAGAATGTGGTGGTGGGGTGGGTGAGATACCTAGGGCTGCCTGTCATGATGGAGATGCAAAAGGTGGTGCCGGGGTGGGTGAGATACCTAGGGTTGTTCGTCATGATGGAGATGGAGAAGGTGGTGACGAGGTGGATGAAATACCTAGGGCTGAAGGTAGTATACTTATTTCTTATTTGTTTATCTTTTTTTCAAATAATATACCATGAGAGCACTTAGCCTTCCCTCCCCGAATGACTATCAACAAATTTGATTGTTTCTTTTAGGGATGGAGGACATACCTAATGCTGCACGTGAAGATGGAGATATACAAGGACAAGCTGGAGAAGGTGAAAATTCTCAATCAAGACATTTCAAAAGCCCACGAGTTAAAACTAAGGCTGCCCGTTCTGTTACGCCATCCAAGAAAGCAAGCAGGCAACCGACCACCAGCCGAGGAGGTACATACAAATTGAAATTGAGTTGGACTCTTATTAGTTTTTTTTTTTTTTTTTTTAGAAATAATATTCACCAGCAACTAACTTTATGTTGTCACAATTATTATATTGTGTTGTAATATAATCAATCATTTGTGAATTGTTGTCGTTGTTGATCCTTTTGTTTTTGGTTTTTTATTTTAATTTTTGTATATATTTTTTTCAGTACGCAGAAGAAGAAGAACACGGGTTGCTCAACCGGTTTTGCAGGACGAGGAAGACAATCTTAATGTTGGTGCGGACACCGTGCCCAAAACTGGTACAAAAAAAAATGGACGTGGTGGTAGGCCACGGAAGAAGAAAGTGGAAGAGGATATTGATGAAGTCATCAAGGAGCTGTTGACTGACTTCAAAGCAACTGATGGCGAGGATGAGGACCTTTTCTATGATGCTGCTGAGGTCAATAAAGAGAAGGATGGGACGTCCAAATGGTAGGAAAAAGTTGACATTAACATAGGTGATAAAGGAGCCGATTTTGGGGATGAGGAATCTGATGATGAAAGTGATGGTCTTGCAAGTTTGCAAGACAGTGATGCTGGCGAGGTTGGAAAAAAAAGGAAGCGGTATAGACAGTTCAATCTAAAAGATGACTTGAAGATTCCAGTGACGTTTGAGCTTGGGGATCAATTTGCAGATTCACATTCCTTCAAGATGGCACTGAAGACGCATGCTGTGCAGAAAGGGTTTGATTACAACTACAAGCACAATGACATGAGTAGGGTGAGTGCAGTCTGTAAATTAGAGCATTGCTCATGGAGGATTCATGCCTCTACTGATGCTACCAGGACTTGTTTTCAAATTAAGACGTACTACTCGATTCATATTTGTGGTAATCAGTACGAAAACTCCAGATGCGATGTTGAGTATCTTGTTCATACTTATAAGAGGGACTTCAAGGATGATCCCACGTGGACACCATATGCATTGAAACAGAGGGTGAAGAGAGACTTTAACGTCGATGTTCCTATTGATCGTTGCTATAGAGCGAAGAGGGAGGCATTGCATCTGCTTTTTGGTAGGCACTCTAAGCAATATCACCTCACACGGAGATACGCACTGGCAATACTCAGCACCAACCCTGGTAGTAGTGCTTTTGTACATAGAGATAGAGCATTCTTTCAGAAGATGTATATTTGTCTTAATGCATGCAAGAAGGGGTTCAGACATGGTTGTCGGCCCATAATTTGTTTAGATGTTTGTCATCTGAAGGGGGAATATGGGGGGCAATTGTTGTGTGCCATAGGCAAGGATGGCAACGACGACATGTTCCCCATTGCAATTGCTGTGGCCGAGGCAGAGACAAGAGATTCATGTCAGTGGTTTATTGCCATTTTATTGGAGGATTTATGCGGGCCAGAAGGCAGACTTGGTTGGACTATAATGTCTGACAGACAAAAGGTATTTGGTGTAATATACTATTTATGTTCTTATTGTGTTATTTTATTTCTTTATGTTATTACATATAATTTAACACAAATTTATGTGTGTAGGGGCTTGGAACTGCAGTTGAGGTTGTGTTGCCACATGCTAAGCATCGCTTTTGTGTTCGGCACCTACATGCGAACCTCAAAGCGAAAGGCTACAAAGGGAAAGCTATGAAGGATGAGTTGTGGGGGGCTGCACATGCAACCAACGTTTATGCATTTGACCATCACATGCAGAATATATTGTCAATGGAGAAAGGTGCACATGATTACCTTAGTGGTGTACCTAAGGCATCATGGTCCAGACATGCTTTCAACTGCCAAACCAAAAGTGATATGTTATTAAACAACTTGGCTAAGAGCTTTAACACGTGGATTAGGGAAGCTAGGATTAAGCCTATACTGACTATGCTTGAAGAAATTCGTCTGCAAATAATGGCACGCTTCCAGCAGAAAATGAATGGAATCCGGTCGACGCACTACACAGTATGCCCAAAGATCCAGAAAAAATTGGAGAGGTCAAAAAGTGATGCAAGGAATTGTATTAGTCGGTGGCAGAATGAGTTAGAGTTTGAGATCGAGCACATATACGAGCCACAACGTTTAGTTCGGTTAGATCATCGCACATGCACATGTGGAAGATGGCAGGTGAGTGGGATCCCTTGCTCACATGCTTGTGCTACAATTTACATGCATAAACAAAAACCAGAGGATTATTTGGATGATTATTACAAGATGGACAAGTACATGCAAGGATATGCAGCTCGAGTTTATGGCATGGAAGGTCCACAGACATGGCCAGCTGATGATCCATGCGATGAAATCCTGCCACCTATCGTTAGAAGGGCTCCTGGTCGACCAAAGATTAGTAGGCGAAAAGCTGTAGATGAGCCGACTAACCCCTACAAGCTAACCCGTAGTGGATATATCGTTAAATGTGGAAATTGTGGGGGTTTAGGACATAATTATAAAGGTTGTCATTTACCTTTGAACCCGGACCGGAAGAGGTGGAAACCGAAGAAATATAAGCCGAAAAAAGATGCTGCTCAAGCACAGGTAAAACAAAGACATTTTACAACATAAGGTTCATATTCCAAAATTTGTTAACTTAATTATTATTTAAGTAATATAATAATTATTGTTGGTATTTGTCTTAATGTTTGGTTAAATTATTGTAGGGATCACAAGCTCAACCCCACCCAGAAGTAGAAGCCCACGGGGCATCACAGCCAAGTGTACGTACAAGTAGGGCTACTCAGTCACAGGTAAAATCCAAGTTTTTTTGTGCTTAAGAAAACTCATATTTCACGATGATTCCCTTTATTATTATTTTTTTTAACGCATTTTTTGGATCCCAACATGAACCACAGGTAGAAGCAGAAACCCACGGGTCATCACAGCCAAGTGTACGTACACGTAGGGCTACTCAGTCATAGGTAAAATTCAAGTTTTTTTGTGATTAAGAAAACTCTTATTTCACGATGATTCCTTTTTTTTTTTTTTTAACGCATTTTTTGGATCCCAACATGAATCACAGGCAGAGACAGAAGCCCATCAAGTCATCACACCCAAGTGTACATACACGTAGGGCTACTCAGTCATAGGTAAAATTCAAGTTTTTTTGTGCTTAAAAAAACTCATATACTTGTGCTTAAGAAAGTAATATTCACAATGATTTCTGGTTTTTTTCGTTTTTTTTTTTAAATAATATTTGTCTTAATTATTATTTTTGTTAACGCATTCTTTGGATCTCAACATGAACCACAGGCGGAAGCAGTAGGGGAATCATCACATCATGGTAGTACACGTAGGACTACACGTGTACTAAGAAGCCGAGGAAGTGGTGCCACGCAATGATCACATTTATCACTCACCAGATCTCTTCCTTTTGCCTTTTTCCCGCATACCCATTTCATAATCAAGTTATATGTCGGCTTTTTTTTGTTTTTTGTTTGTAATATAAAAAACAATTGGGAGATTCATTTTGGGACTTTATGTGCTTGTTAGCTTCAATGTTGTTCATGAAGCATTAAACGTGCACTGTTAGTTATTGAATTACATTTTGAAATTTGGTCATGGCAATTACCAATTCCGGATCGTATTAGTGGACGGAAAAAATTAATTCTGCCTACAAATTCTACTGTAGGGTTCAATATTTCAAACTTAAGAGCAACATACAAATAATCATAAATTGCCGCATACGAATAAAACTAATGCATGGAAATAGTTGTTCCATAAAAGTAATCAGCAAACCTTCAATGCATGAAAATAGTTGTTACATAGAAGCCATAACCATATATTGTTGTGGACAACATAGGTCAGTAAAAATATCCTTGACAACAACAAAATAGATAGTCTATTCCACTCATAATAATCTAATTGCCTCCTTCCCATGCCTCAATGCCCCATCAACCTTAGACAAATCAACAGTACACAAATCACCAACAAAAAAACCAACATATATGTTTGGATCTTTAGTTTGCCTCTAAGTAATGACACTTCACCTTTTAGGGAATGAACTTGTTTGTACAGCCCAGGTAGGACCTCCCTTCCGCGAGCACAGGTTTTCGTCATACCATTGGAAAAAACGACATTTGCCAACTTTCTATAATTACACAAAAAAAATCTGATAATTATGAACAAGCACGAAGTAATAACTATTTCTTAAAACCAAATTATCCAAATTCAAATACCTTTTTACGGTCATACATAGCACACCCATAGAATCGCCTACCAAGATTTTTTATAGTAGTGGATGTTATAATTGGGCTTGTAAGTCTGCACTTACACTGCACAGGTTCCATATCCTCTTTGACCGATGATATTATAGATGCCGGCGACATTGACTGTTCATTCTACAGTGAAACCCACAATTATTAGAAGTAATCACAGCTCCCTAATGGGTTTCACTAAATAAAATTCACAATCCTTTTTCATCTTCCCATCGTAGAATTCGCTTTCATTGTCTCCTTTCCCGAAATCTTTCTTCCTCCTGTTCATCTTATAATATGAACCTAACAATATATAACTGACATGTGAGAGAATAATCAAGCTCATAAAAGAAAAATAAAATCAAGCTTGCCAAAAAATTGTTCTCACTTCAATTTGTAATCTAAACAATACTGGGAAAAAAAAATGTACCCTCAACTCTAAACAAAAGATAATCACATTGTTTAAAATGTGATTCCCCTGCAGAAATAGTACTGCTCAATTTGTAATCTAAACAATACTAAGTTGTTAGTGTAGTAGCTAGAGATGGTATATGAGCATAGGCGGCTCCTTACAAACATGCAAATATGCAGTGTAATCAAACATGCAATAAGAAGAAATTAGCCGTAACATCCAACCACGTATATAACACTGCTCAATTGTAGAATGATGAAACTTCCCTAAAAAAAATTACAAAGTCATCAAAACCCAACCAACCACAATCTATCATATCTCAACAATAATACCACTTTTTCTCCATTGAAAAATACTTTTCTTTCAACTATTAATACTAATATGATTAACATTTCTTTCAGTAATTGAACTTTCTTCTCGTCAACTAAAAAGGTGGCAAAAATATTGGAGGACTTAAAAACAAAGACATGCATAGAAAAAGTATGGCATGAACTATTAGGTAAAAAGTAAATAATACTGCTCAATTGTAGAATGATGAAACTGGCGTAAACTATGCACAAGAATTCCTATTTTCATGTCCTCGGCAATCCACCATTTGAGTAGAGAAGCAAAAAAATAAAATAAATAGTTATACAGATGAAAAAACCCCCCTTGACCAACTTGCCAGTGCACACGAAAAAACAACTGTCTCATTCCAGGACCACAACCAAGGTGGACCACACTCACTACCAATCAACAATAATGTTGGCTCAAAAGTGCAATATTCGACAGATGTTGGACAAAAAAAAGCTTGGGGATGGGGTTTCAACCAAAAGCTTCCAACACAACAAAAAAAATTCAAAAAACAACTATTTAAGGCTTCCATTTCAGTCAATCAACAAAACCCACAAAGAAATTTCGGAAAATACCTTCGTCGAAACCAGATTTTTCCGATTCAAAATATTGTGATTTGATGGAAACCTAGCCGGAAAAGTGACGCCGAAATGAGTGATTTAACCTGTGGGTACTGTCGCCGGTGGCCTCTGTCGCCGGTGGGTTCTGTCGCCGGCGGGGTCTGCGTCTGTGGCGTCTACGTCGGTAGGTTGCCGCTTGAGGTGTATCGGGTGGTTTGTTTTTTTGACCATATGAAACTTAAGGGTTTCAAAAAAGAAGCCCTCAAGTTTAAGCCAAACTCACCATTTTGGATGGTCCAAAACGGTGAGTTTTATATCCTACGTGTCCAATGTGAACACGTAGGATACAAAAATTCGACTGAGGTGGACTTAAGTGAAACGGTTCATTTAACTCAAATAACGGCAGTTAACAAAAATTGACGGTAGAGAGTTTCTAGTAGTTTCGAGTGACCCAGGGACTAAATTTTCGAGAAAAAAAATACCTAGGGAGTTTTTAATAAAAGCGCGTTGAGCTAAGGATTTTATATATGATTTCCCTATATTAAAAGTTGTTTAGTATTATAATTTTTTTCAAACTAGAAAATTTATTATCTATTAATTTTCTAATTTTATGTTTGTGGGATACCTTTTACTTTTATAATTTCTACTGTAAAATTCATCTCTTAGGGATTTAACAACAAGGAAGTGGGCAGTTATTTAGGCAGTGGAAAAGTACTTTCATTTTTTCTTCATTTTTAGCCTTTGGGGATTATATTTATGGATAAATAAAACTTTCAAAGCGAGGTGGGGATTGATAGACTTTTTGAATGCAAGCATAGAAGGTTCTTTTGATGCCAGCCAAAAGGTTCTTTGAGTCATGGATTATAGTAAAATTACAAAACCAATAAAAAACTTGACACTTTGACGTAACGGAAGACTAAGTAACTACGATCAGAAGCATTTGTGTCTTCTGACCAAAAGATAAAATAAGCCCGCATGCTAAAAGAAATATAAAACTCTATAGAGTATTTGAAATAAAATTATCTGATTTGATAATGATTCAATGAATGAGTTTTACATTATATGCTAACTTATTTACAGAAAAGAAAAATCCTTGTAATAAAGTAAACTTAAACTTAATAGGAAAAGCAAACATAATCCTAGTAGGGAAAAGAGAATAAAGTACTAATTATAAAAATAAATAAATAAAGCATTTTAGCCTTTAGTTGGGTGGGGACCACGTGCTACATCAGTCTCCCCTTCTTGAAAAGAACTCATCCTCGAGGTTAATTTCTGACTTCATTAGTAGAAAATATTCAAAAATGTCTACTGCGTTGAATGTTGAGAATATCGCCATTTCTTTTGAAAGATCAATGACATATGCATTGCTGTTAATCTTTTTTAATACCTTGCATGGACCATACTTTTATTCCTCAGCTTTCCAGAAGTATCCGTCGGTAATCGCCCTGTGCATAAATACACCATCAAAAGATCTCATTCTTGAAAAATCTTCAATCGCCGACTCTTGTCTATTGTTGTCTCGTATTTTGTATAACATTCTTCTATATGCTAATGAACCTCCTCCTAGGTTGATTTCACTTGTTTTGCTAAATGTTACAATGCTATAATATCTTCCGATCGTCCCATAAAATAATGTAGACATTGTTTCTGCCTTTGTATTGGCCTTCTACTTCAAATTCCCATGATCGCCCCAAGATTATATGACACGCGCCCATCTCCACAACATAACATAAGATTGAGTCCGAGTAATGTTTACTGATCAAGAATGGAAAATGACATCTCTCGGATACTTGTGTCTTAGTATCTCGCTTGATCCAGCCGATCTTGTTTGGTGATGGTGCTTCTCAGTCTTTAACCCCAACTTTTTAACCATCGCTTTAAACACAAAGTTCTATCCACTACCACCATCAACGATCACATCACATACACTTTAGTTGACTATAGAACCAGTGCGAAAGATACTGTGTCTCTATGATTGTTCCTCTTGTTTGGGAGTTAAGAGTAAGCATTAAATTACTAAGGAACGTGATAGCAGAATTCCCTCAACAGCATCAACCAACTCAAAACTTTTTAAAAAACTCAAAACTCAATACACTTCTAAAAATATTACTAAACCCATCCTAAAAAAAAAAATTATAAAGTTGATTGCACTTGAAATGACTTCACTACTCCAATCTCCCTTTAACGAAAGCATTAAAGAAAGTGGTATACACGTCACATGCCAAAACTCTGTGTCGATCAAAGCAATAATAAGAAGGGCGCAACAACCATGAACCAGGGATCTCAAAGCATAGAAATCCAAAAAATGATAACCTTCAAGTCTTCTTCCATAATCATTCCAAGCGAGCCAACCCCAAAAGGCCTATTCTTGTTGTCCAAGGGCGACCAAGCTATGCAGTGGACTCACACACCTCTCATCTTCATTTACAAAATCAATAATAATACCACACCCCTTGCAAATATTGAGACAGTGAAAAGTTCCCTAAGCCGTGCATTGGAATTCACTACTATCCACTCGCATGCTGACTACACTGGATCGGAGGAGGCCGACTACAACTTCATTGCAATGCCCAGGGAGTGCAGCTCTCCAAAGCTTATTCAGAAGCAGAAGTGGATGAACTTTGAGTAAAATATTATCAAGAGATGAGATATTTGGCCAAGATGCATTCTGCAGCTTTATCATTGAACTTAAATAGAAAAGAGTTACACTTGTATTTGATCATATCAAGCTAACAAGATAAGCTTTGATGTGATAAGAAGATTTAAACAAAGAATAAAAGATAAAGAGATAATATAAAAGATTACAAACAATCAAAAGAGAAGTGATACAAATAAATAACTCTTGCAAGAGATAAGTAAGAGTCCTAGCGCACTTCTCTTGAGTAGCAGTAGACTCCTTAACAGGCCCCCTCAAACTCATGGGAGGAGGGAGAATCATGAGTTTGTCACGCAATTCCAAAAACCGAGAAGAAGTTAATCCCTTAGTAAAGATGTCAGCACATTGATCAATGGTGGAGATAAACTGAATCACAATATCCTTGTGCATAACCTTTTCTCTAATAAAGTGATAGTCTATAGCTATATGCTTTGTCCGAGCATGATAGATAGGATTAGATGCCAATGCAATGGCTCCAAGATTGTCACACCAGAGCTTTGGTGGAGAGAAAAGGGAGATCCTTAACTCCTTTAGAAGCATGCGTAACCAATATAGCTCAGTAGTGGCAATGGCCATAGATCAATATTCCACCTCTGTGCTTGAACGAGATACAGTTGGTTACTTTTTGGATTGCCAAGAGATTAAGCAATTGCCAAGAAAGACACCATACCCACTTGTGGATCTTCGGTCAATTGGATCACAAGCCCAATCAAAGTCACAAAATGCTTCTAGATGAAGAGGTCCCTTAGTGAAAGACAAGCCATAATCTGGAGTTCCCTTGAGATACCTCAATACTCTCTTAGCTGCAGTAAAATGAGCTGTAGTAGGACAGTGTAAAAACTGACAAAGATAATTCACTAAGAAGGATATATCTGGTCTTGTGAGAGTGCAATATTGAAGTGCACCAACAATATGCCTATACAGGGACTGATCTTCCAATAGTTCACCATCGAATTTAGTCAATCTTTTGCCGAAGTGCATGGAGCAGAATAAGGTTTAGCTCCTATCATGTGAACTCGATGTAGAAGATCAATAATATATTTGGATTGATTAAGATACAAACCAGCAGAAGTACGATGTACATGTATGCCCAAGAAATATGACAAATTACCCAAATCCTTCAACTTGATTTCAATTTGCAGTTTTGAGATGAGATCATTAATGCTGGATAGATTATTTCCAGTTATGATGATATCATCTACATATATAAGCACAAAGATGGTAAGAGAATCTCTATGAAGCAAAAATAAGGAAGTATCCATCAATGATCCTGTGAAACCGAGTTCAAGTAGAGCTTGAGTAAGTCTATGGAACCAGGCTCTTGGTGCCTGTTTTAAGCCATACAAGGCTTTGTGAAGCTTACAAACTGAATCAGGATATTGAGGATCAACAAATCCTCTTGGTTGTTCCATAAAAACTTCTTCATCAAGTTGTCCGTGGAGAAAAGCATTTGATATATCAATTTGTTTCAAAGACCAATTATAATGAACAGTTAATGCTAGAATCAATCTCACAGTTGCAGGTTTTATCATAGGACTAAATGTTTCTATGTAATCTATACCATCTCTTTGTTCAAACCCTTTGGCCACTAGCCGTGCTTTATACCTCTCAATGGTTCCATCTGGTTTTTGTTTGAGTTTATACACCCATTTCTTTCTGATGACATTTCTGTTGTGTGGTCTTGGACAAAGAGACCAAGTGTGATTTTCCTGCAAAGCTTGGAACTCACTTTCCATGGCAGCCAGCCAATGGGGATTTGAGGTTGTTTGAGTAAAGGTGCTCAGCTCACTAAAGGTAGAGATAGACTTATGCATGGCTTTTAGGGGATGTTTGGTAGAATAGTATAGCTTGAAATCAGTAAATATTTTAGGTTTTAGGCTGCTTGTTTGGGATCTAGTAACAATATGAGGTGAGCTTGGTGGATTAATCAAGGTAGGTAGTGAAGAGATGGAAGGAATATGATCTTCTAAGATTGGAAGAGATATGTCACATGTAGGTGTTGATTCTGTAGGTGAATCAATGGTTGTAGGTGAGGTTGGTGTGGTTGTAGGTGAAATAGGTGGAGAAGGTGTAACAGAATCTGTTATCACAATTGGATTGGATTCTGTAGGTAAAGAGCTTGAAGTTGGTATTATTGCAATGGGAACAATTGGAGGGGATGATGGTTCAACAACAATTGGTTCATTTGTGATCAAATCAGGTGAAATATTGTTAACTTCAATGAACTGAGAGAGTAAGGGAACAATACCTTGATTCAAAGAAGAGTCACTTGCTAAAGCCATGTGGGAGGCAGTACCTTGTGCCGGAAACAACTTCTCATCAAAAATCACATGCCTTGAGATAAAGACTCGTTTGGTGGAGGTATATAGGCTCCTATATCATTTTTAATTTAAACAATATCCTAGAAAGATGCATTGTCTACTTCTGAATTCAAGTTTGTGTCTATTATAAGGACGAAGAAAAGGATAACAAGCACAACCAAATACCTTTAAATTACTATAATTTGGTTCCTTATTGTGAAGTTTAAAATAAGGAGTAAACCATTTTATAGTTTGAGTAGGCAATCGGTTAATCAAATAGACAACAGTATGGCAAGCCTCAATCCAGAATTTAGAAGATAAATGAGATTGAGCAAGAAGTGTAAGGCCAGTTTCTATGATATGTCTGTGTTTTCTTTCTGCTATCCCATTTTGTTGGGAAGTGTGAGGACATGTTATTCTATGAAAAATACCATGAGAAGAAAGAAAGTTTTTGAATTGATGAAATGTATATTCACCCCCACCATCAGTTTGGAGCTGTTTGATCTTTGTTGAGAGAAGATTTTCAAGTAAACTCTTAAATTTGACAAAACAATCAAATACTTCAGACTTTAATTTTAAAGGAAAAATCCATGTATATCTTGAAAAATTATCTACAAATATAACATAGAATTTATAACCACTAATAGACACAACTGGAGATGTCCAGACATCACTATGAACTAATTCTAATGGAGAATTGGTAACATGAGTTGAATCCTGAAAGGTAGTTGTTTGCTTTTGGCTAATTGACATGGCTCACATAAAGAAAAACTAGACTCTAAATGACTGACAGGTAGATGTTGAGACTTGAGAAGACGCTTGAGAACTTGAGAATTGGGATGTCCAAGTCTATTGTGCCAAGTGACTTCACCAGCTTTGACTCCAAGAAAGGCAGCATGATTGCTGTGTTTATTGACTCCAAGAAAGGCAGCAGGCTTGTTATGTTTATTGATGAGAAATTGTTTCAGCTGAATTGGGTATAGACCATCCTCACTTGGCCCCTGCAATATTATCTCCCCGAGAGGTTGTCCTTTACAAGAAAATAAGAATCTGTCAGTTTGAAGTGGCAATTATTATCATGACATAAACGATTTATTGAAAGGAGATTAGCTGAAACATCAGGACAATGTAAGATATGTTTTAAATGAACAATAGTGTTTTGGAGTTTGAAAGAAGAAGAACCCGTATGAGTGATGGGAAGAGAGCTACCATTGCCTACAGCAACCTGTTCTTTCCCATTGTATGGCTGTTGGATTGTGAGATTTTTCAAGTCAACAGTGATATGGTTATTAGCCCCACTATCAGCTAACCAATCATCATCTTCACGTTGAGCATTAGATTGAGCAGTCATGGCTGCAAGCTCACTTGGAGGGTGTCTTCCTTGGTAGGCATAGTCCATGCGATGATAGCAGTCAAGTGCTTGATGGCTTGTCTTACCACAAATTTGACAAGGAACCCGATTAGTGCTATTAGAAAAGGTAGAATTTGTTCTACCTGAAATTGAAGCACGATTTGTTTGCTGAGGAGAATAGCGCTGACTAGCACTATTTGTTTGCTGAGAAGAATAGCGCTGACCACCAGGAGGCTTATCTAGTTGATTGCGTGCATTGTTCTTGCTGAATTTGGGCCTGTGAGTATTTGGCTTTTGAGAATAAAGCGCAAATGAGGTGGTCTCATACTGTTTATTCTGCTGCAGTAAAAGACGTTCATGGTTGAGCTGGGCAGACTGAAACTGATCTAGAGGCATAGCATTGTTATTTGTAACAAGAGAGAAGGTAGTGATAAAGGCATTAAACTGAGGATTCAGGCCTCCAACAAGGTAAGAGATAAGGTCTTCCTCTTCAACTTTCTTTCCAACAAGAGCTAGTTCATCGACAAGGGACTTGGCTTCTTGTAGATACTCAGAGCAAGTCTTAGTTCCTTGATGAAGAGTTTGTAATTGGTGCAGTAATTGACTGATGCGTGTCCTAAAAGGGCATGCAAAACGGGTAGCCAATGCAGTCCACACCTCATGGGAGGTATTCAAGCCGTAGACTGTTAGAACCACTTTCTCAGAGAGACAAGTGACAAGCCAGCTAAGAACATACTGGTCTTTTCTTTCCCATATAGCAGCTTCAAGATTGGTAACATCATCCTCTCCAGCAGTTTTGGGAAGGAATTTAGGTGGGCATGGTTCTGAGCCATCAACGATGTTCATAAGACCATGAGTACAAAGGATGGGACGAATCTGAAGGCTCTAGGCCAGATAATTACGTTCACCCAATTTACTAGGTGTAAAGCTAGTAAGATTGGGTATGGAGATAGTGTTTGCGGAAGGAGCCATTAGGTTGGAGGTGTTAACCTACAGATGGCTTTGATACCAAGTAAAATATTATCAAGAGAGGAGATATTTGGCCAAGATGCATTCTGCAGCTTTATCATTGAACTTAAATAGAAAAGAGTTACACTTGTATTTGATCACATCAAGCTAACAAGATAAGCTTTGATGTGATAAGAAGATTTAAACAAAGAATAAAAGATAAAGAGATAATATAAAAGATTACAAACAATCAAAAGAAAAGTGATACAAATAAATAACTCTTACAAGAGATAAGTAAGAGTCTTAAAGTGATACAAATAAATAACTCTTACAAGAGATAAGTAAGAATCCTAGTGCACTTCTCCTGACTAACAGCAGACTCCTTAACACTTGATGATTTTGCACCCACAGGGATAATCCAACATCTTTCCCCTAAAGTTGATTACACTACTCCCATTGAGGAGTGGCCATTGTTGCTTGTGTTCGTTGTGGTGGTCTGTGTGCTTCAACAGCCATATCTCTACAACCAACTTCATCAACTCATGGGCTAACTTGGCTCGAGGAGAAGATCTCGGGTATGAAGAGATGCCATTGCGTGATCGAACCATGTTAGGATCACGTGAACCGCTTATGCCTCTGCCGCTCCGCGTTTTGATCATTTAGAGTTTACAAAACCACTGCTCTTAATAGGTATAAATTAAATGATTAAATATACAATTTTTTATCCATTTAAGTTTTTGATATTAAATTATTAAATTCATTCATTCTTATAAGCTTAAGATTTTTGGGCAATTAGTGATTTTATTATGGTAAATGATTAAATCCATATCTTCTTATAAATTTAAATTTTATTTTTAAAGAATTGACAATTTAACAGGTAGCTTGGACACTAAGGTAGAGGAGAAGAAGGAAACCAGTGTCAGCTTACTAAAAATCACCAAAGAGCAAGTTGAATGACTTCATAAGAAAGCCAATGAAACCTTATATCATCAAAACATGGTGGCGACACATGCACCAACACAACCCTATACAAGATACAAAGCCATCATCGGCCACATATGGAGGTGTGCATGTAAGGCACGCGCGAGGGATAATTGTCAACCAACAAGAGTTAGCATCCGAGCTGAGGTCCGCAATCGGTTAAAACCGCCCCTCCCACAGAGATACTTTGGGAATGCAATTTTTGATACCGTGACATCAAGGTGTCTCTATGGCGAGCTCTTGTCAAAGCCATTGAGTTATGCTGCTGGTAAATTGAGGGAAGCAATTGAGAGACTTACAGATAAGTACATAAGGTCAGCTCTTGATTTTATAACGAGTCAAGAAAATGTGGGTTTGCTGAGGAAAAACTTCCACATCAAAGGATACATAGAAGCACCTTTTTTAGGGAACCCTAATATTGAAACCGGCAGCTAGATCCATTTGCCACTCTATAGTGCAAATTTTGGATGGAGAAAACCTGTATACGTGGGTCCATCGATCTTGAATTCTGATGGCAGGTCATTTATCATGCCAAGTCCTGCAGAAGATGCATCTCTTGTCATAGCAATGTGTATTCAAACACAATTCATGGATTCTTTTAAAGAGTTCTTCTATGAGGAAATGATTAGGATGCCATCTGCCGCCAAGTTGTGATGCTGATGGATCTTTGGTGATTTGTAGATTGTAGTTATTCTCTTTTTATTAATTGTTCAACCAGTGTAATTGTAACGCCCGAGGCTGGTGAGGATTGTTTTGATTGTTTTTGTGGCGTTGTTGTTTTGTTGAATTGTTATATACATGGAGTGCTATTTTAAATTGATTGTTGATAAATATTGTTTAAAATCATTTCCACAACCAAATAGGAGAACAATAGATGATAATTGTCTGGTTACATGATTTATTTTAGACTATCAATACCGAACAAATTAACATTAGGCATATCGTTTATTTATTTTGTTAGTTATATTTTTCCGAGTCTACTTCTCTGATGTGGAGACTTTTTCTACTTGAATTTGTTTGATCTTCTCATCAACGGCCTAGATTGATCTTTGCAGTGCTCCCCCTACTTGAGAATCCATATTTATTACGACTGGCTTGTAAATTTTAGTTTTCTGTAAACCCTCAGTTCATAACTCGTGTATAAAAAAAATAAAATAAAATAAAAGTTACACTCAAAAAAAAAAAAAAAAAAGAAATGAAAAAACTCAGTATTGTGGATGTCTTATTTTGTCAGGCACAAGGGCATGATGAGCTCCATACAGGATAGTGCTAAACTGAAATGGCAGCCGCCTCTGGCACATCTGTGGGCTTCTTAGCAGCTTGTTCAACTTGTTCAGCTTCTTTCATCTGCATCATGATGTCTGCCTTCTTCTCCAAAAGGGCTTCAATTTTGCCGTTGAGCTTCTCTAACTTCAGCTTTAGCTTCTCCATATCCTTGCTCTTGTCCTTCCCATCAACATCAAGTTTTCTTTTCTTCTCACCTTTTTCCTTCTTTTCTTTTTTCTTGTCTTTACCTTCCTTCACCTTATCTTTTTTATTCTCTTCCCCTTCTGATTCTTTAACATTTTCTTCAATTTCAATTTCCCTGGAGGTAACTTCAGGTTTACACTTTCCGCCATCAGCTGCTGCATCCGAGTGTTTCCTCTCTTTCTCTTTCTCTTTCTTGTCCTTCTTTTCTTTCTTCTTCTTTTTACCGTCTTTCTCATCATCTTCTTCTTTTCCCTCACCTGCTTCATCCTTATGCTTCTTCTCCTCCTCGTCTTCGTCTTCTTTTTCCCCGACTTTCTGTTTCTCTTTGTGCTCTTTATCTTTCACCTTCTTTTCTTTGTCTTTCTCATGAGTTTCATCTTTCTTCTTCATTTCACCTTTCTCCTTGGGTTCCCCATCTTCATGCTTCTTCTCCTCTAAATTCTCCTCATGCTTCTCATCCTGTTCCTTAACACTCGATCCTTTGTCTTTCCCTTTCCCTGTCACTTCTCCCTCCTTTAGGTCTTCATCTTTGTGCTTCTTCTTCTCTTTTTTATCTTTCTTCTTTTTATCTTCTTTTCCCCCTTCTCTGCCCTCATCTTTATCCCTTGAATGCCCATCATTTTTCTCCTTCTCTTCTTTTTTCTTGTCTTTCTTATCCTTTTTCTCTTTTGTTTTCTCTTCTTTCACGTTCTCTCCAGCTTCATCTGTGTTGACCTTACACTCTTTTTCCTTCTTTTTCTTCTTTTCATCCTCATCTTTCTCTTTCTCTTTCTGCTTATGCTCTCCATCTTCACCCTTATTCTTCTTTTTCTCCTTCACCTTCTCCTTTGACTCTTTATCCTTTTTCTTAGATTTCTCCCCATCTTCCTCTTTATGCTTCTCCCTTCTGTCTTCCTTGCATTTTGGCTTTTCTTTCTCGACTGATTTGCTTTTCAACTCAAGTTCCGTTTCATTCTTCTCTTCCACCACATCATTTGGTTCTACATTCTTCGTCTTGATTTTGACATGGAGTTCTTCCTTTTTGATCCTTTCTTCTCCACCAACAATGTGTTCAGATTTGTCTTCCATCTCTGAAATTTTTTCCAAGCGTTGAAAGGTAACTTCTTCACTTAATCTCAAGACTCCCTGAAACAAAAAGCAACCAACCAATAAGCAAAATAAAAGCTACTGAAAAAAGGAAGATCAATGCTAGAACTTGAAATGAAGTTTCACAGCTGTTTCAAATCCCTTGAAACTAATTGGTTCACAATTGTTTCCCTGTTTCCTAGCTGTTTCAAATCCATTGAAGCTAATTTCACTTCTACATCTCTCATATCCTTTTTCATGAATTAAATGTATGTTACATAAATCTAGGCCCTGCTAGTTGTGCACGAGTGATACAGCCCAATAGATGAAAATTACAAATGACATGTAGTTTTAATGAAAACAAATAAACATAGCAATCTTCCTAACATGCCCAAGAACAGATCAAGTGACAAATGCAAGTGTGGAATAATTCCAAACACGTTAGCTGCCCACCTAAGAGCATCTTTGGAAGATTGATATGTTTCTTTGTTTCATCAAAATTGCAAACTTTCATCTATTGAAGGACACAGGGAGTAACTAATATGCATAGAACATGATGAAACAAATGTTGCTTTCAGAATTTATATCAATCATATCCAATTGCATCCTGTGTTTGTTAGACTCTTCAAGTTTCTAAAAGAGGAAGAAAATCCTTTTCAAATCTAATTGTGCTGATTTCTTATCAGATGGCAAGCGTTTTTAGGTATTACTTCAATTAAATTTTGCCAATTAAATAACAAATCCCTTTATGGATTCCATAATATTAGCATTTCTTTAACAATTTTCGTCATATTTGATCACCTTTAGATATATTAGTCATACTTGTATGCTTATGTAATTTTCATATTGCAAATCTTTAAAAAGAGGCAAATGTCGGATCTAATACAAAATTTTTGGTTTACCAACAATACAATCACATAGTTATAGTAGTCTTCTATTTATCCATTCCTAAAAAAGGAAGAAATGGAAAAGAAATCAGCTTACTAAACAATAAAGATGGAAAAGAATAATATCATCCAAACCCAGAAATTGATTTCTTTTGCAGAGAAAAGGAAACTAGCAACAAATAAGATTCTCACACCCATATCAATAAAAAAGGCACCTACCCAGAAGATCCTTCCTTAGATCAAACAAAATTCTCACACCATTTAATCCCAACCAAAAGAATAAGAAGAACAAAAGTAAACCAATTTCCTTATCTACAAAATTCCAAAGCACATATTTCGGATTTTTCACACAGATAGCTATACATACAGAGCAATATGAGAAACCCAGAAATTTTACCTCGAATAGAGAATCCTTTGAATAAAAGGTTTTTGTTCAAAGAAAGGAAATGCTGCGAAGAGCTCTGGAACTTTCAAGAACGAATGAGAAGAACCAATGTGTAGGCTCTCTATTAATAGGCTTTTTTGAGCATTTAGTCTCTCACCCGCCAAGGAACCGACTCTTGACGCGTAAACATTCTGGTAGGACACTGCTATCACACGCTATGGTGGATGATACAGTAAAATATAATATCTCATTGTTTTCTTTTACCTTCTTGAATGATGGTAAAGCACTTGGAGATTTCTTGAGCATTTTTGTCTTTTTTCTATTTTAATTACCGTTTTGTCTTTTCTAGATCATTCGGATATATCCAGTTGGCAAATGACTGTGTCGTGAATTTGGCGGTACATGTAAATGATGTTCTGTTCATGTTCACTGTATAAAATGTAGGCTTCCCATTTGATGTATTTAATAAGAAATAGATTCGTTATCTGCCTGTAAAACAGGGTCTGAAGTTCAAGAGGTATATATTGATGAAGTTTTTAGGCAAGATGGTTAGGGGAGAAGTGGTTATGAAGTTTTTATCGAGAGTATATTAGTATATATAGTTGAACATAATTTTAGTCTAAGGTCTACTTAAGTATATTAAGTACTTTTTTTCTTTTATATTTTTTCACAATAAAAAGGTTTGAAATTCAATCGGAACTATATTGATCTGATTGGCACGAAGGAAAAGACTAGAGAATTAAAATACTGTTGCTTTGGGGTCATGTATATCAGTATATGGCACATTTGATCCGAAGCAAAATAATCATTTACTTTCACATTTTCTGTCCTTTTCTCAGGTTCTCTGTCTCATTCTCTCACAAAATAGTAGAGTGTCATAGGACTCAACATCCACTTCGTCATCATGAGATAAAACATGGGTGATATTTCTTAGCTTCAATTCTTAACTTTACTATTTATTGTCAATATTAACATGGGTAGTGGGTAGTAAATTACTTAGGTTGTGAGTAGTTATCTTTAGTTATGTGGGTAGTTTTCTTTAGTAAAAATATTAACCGTCATTGTATTAAGTTTATATATATTTGTATCATTAGAATAGGAAAGGTAGAGAATAAAGTGTTTGCATTGTAGTATTCCTCCGGCCCTAAGTGAAGATTTATGTTCGGGTTATTCCCACCCCAAGCGAAAATTATTTTTTTATTATTATTTTTTTTTAATAACACATGCTACAAGAAAAAGAGAAAAACAAACACTAGGGGAGGGTCTTTCCCACTACATATATGGATGAAAGAACTAGGGGAGAAAGAGTTGGGAATGCAATTAGAGAAAAGTCTGGTTGCAATCTAATTTGCCACAAAGTAGACACAAAAGTTTACACTTTGGTTAATATTCCGAGCTTCCCAAAAAGAGGAGGCAGGAATGATGAAAGTAATTGTGAATAAATGCGCGAGTCTTGGGTAAGGTCCGGGTGCTGAATAGCAAGAGCGTGAGTTGTGATCAATTTATCTTTATTGACTCTGACTAGAACCTATCTGAGTGATAGGATTTGTTTTCGTAGAGAAATACACACAAAACTTGGCCATTAAGTCTATCTGAGTGATAGGATTTGTTTTCCTAGAGAAATACAAAACTTGGCCATTAAGTCTATCTGAGTGATAGGATTTGTTTTTCGTAGAGAAATACAAAACTTGGCCATTAAGTTTTGGTTCATCCAAATAAGGAAAGATCTTAACTCACAAGTTAAAGATGCCTCGCTCATCAATTTAATTTTAACTTATCCATTAGCTCACCACTTGACCCTTCTAGATAGCTTCCTCTCCAAGTTGTTACTTCTTTTCATTTTACTTTCTATAATCCTATTTAATTTCATATTATTCAATTGGGAATACCTTCGATAAGGATGGGCCGTAAAAGCTTAATTAAATTATTCTAATTTAAACAAATAAATTTAGACCTTTATTGTATTTAACTTCATTTAAGCCTGCCGTTAATATTGCCACACTATTAATATTATTATTTAATCTAGATTAATTCCCTAAATACCCAATCTGTCTAATCAAATTATTTTATCAACTAAATAACCCAATAATATTATCAAAATATTTTATCACTTAATAACCTACCACCAATACTTATTCTTATAAATATTCATATAATCTCATAAATTCCTGATGAAGTAATGTCATGCTTACAAGGAATATTAGTATAATCTTATTATCAAAAATATCTTACAAATGATGGATTAACATTTGGGGCGCTACAATGAACATCCATAAAACCACCAATTCGTCCATAACCTTCTTTTTGGTCGTCCATAACCTCTTAAAAATCCTAGAGTAAGAGAGAGAAAAAGAAAAGAGGAGAGAGGGAGTTCATGTTTAGGGGAGTCAATCCACAAGCTTTGAAAGCTTCTGATTCAAAGTAACCCTTCTAATCTAAACTTTCATACCCTATTTTATACGTTCTTAGAATTTTTAATCTATATCTGAGTCATATTTAGTTATTTTTATAAGGGTAATTGTATAATAAGTTCTTGAGTCAACCTTTCAAAATCCTTAAGTTTTTTTTCGAAAATTTACTCCTTGGACCAATCGAAATGACCATAAAATCATACCGTCAAAATTTTTTAACAGCTGTTAGTCCAAACCAAAACGCACCATTTCACCTCATTAAAATATTAATTTTTTATTAATTCCATTTTAAAATTTAAATCTAAAAATAAAAATTAAAAAAAAAAAAAAAAAAAAAAAAAAAAAAAAAATTGGAGCTACCACCCCCAACCCCTGCGGCCACCCCAAACCACCCATGGGGTGGCTCGTAGGCCACCCTAAACCCCCTAAGGGTGGCCGCGAGCCACCGGGGTTGGGGTGGCTCGCGGCCACCCCTAACCACCCATGGGGTGGCCGCGAGCCACCCCTAGGGTGGAGGGATGAAAAGCCACCCCAGGGGTGGAGCCACCCCAAACCCCCTAGGGGTGGCAGCAAGCCATCCTAGGGATGGGCACCTCAGGGGTGGCTTGCGACCACCTCATAGGTGTTGGATGATGGCCAAGGGTGGCCCATCCAATTTTTTTTTTTTAATTTTTAGATTTAAATTTTAAAATTAAATTAATAAAAAATTAATATTTTAATGAGGTAAAACGATGCGATTTAGTTGGGACTAACGGCTGTTAAAAAATTTTGACTGTAGGAATTTTATTGTCATTTCAATTGACCTAGGGAGTAAATTTTCGAAGAAAAAAAAAAAAAAAAAAAACTTAAGGATTTTTAAATTTTGGAGGGTTGACTTAGAAACTTATTGTACAATTACCCTTTTATAACTATGGGTATCTTTCGTCAAGAGATGGTGTTCTCACATGTTTAATTATATGTATCTCGTTTTTAAGATTAAATCGATATCTAAACACTTTTGATACATTAAGTTGATTGCATTACATAGATTTGCAAGGAATTTGTTTCGACGGTCAAGCCCGTGGTCTTAGGGTGTGTTTGGCAAAGAGCTTGAAAAAGGAAGTGGGCCGAAATTGTAGTAGATTTAATTGATGTGAAAGAAAAAAATAAGAATGTGTTTGCATAAAAAAATGAAAAAAAAAAAAAAATGTTTTGTAGTGATTTCTTTTATTTGAATAGTAATAAAAAGTGATTGATGTGATGTAAAAAGTAAGAATGTTGGGATTGATTTTGAGAATTTTTTTTTGGGTTTTTGAGTCTGATCCGACCCACTCCTTTGCCAAACACAGCCTTAGCACTCGGGTGCACTTGCGTCCAAATGGAGTGCACCGCAATTAATCCCCTCTCCCACCATGTTAAATAATGACCTCCCAAATATTTGCGGAAGATAATTTACACCCTTGTTGCATAACCATAAAAACCTCTAACTCTCTTAATTGAATTCAGTTGGGGGCCCTAAAATCATAAACGAAGGAGGGCAGGAATGACCAACCTATATCAAGACAGTTCCATGGTCACCACAATGAACTTCAGATGGCCTCACGATTGCCGTCATGTACTTTCAACAGCCTTGTAGTGGCCGCCATAAACATTTTGCAATCCCGTGGTGGCTTCTAACAGCCACCACGGGACCGCCATGAACTTTGGCCGTCTTGGTGGTAGCTGTTAGCAACATTCAATAGTCTTATGGTGGTCACCATGAACTTCTGACAATGTAAGAATTCAATATATAATTAAATGCTAATTGATAATAAAATTAGCAGTGGAATAAATAATTATATAAATACCTCTAGTCATGCTTTGCTCAAACCAATTGAAGAACAGATTCACAGAAACAAATCTGGAAAACTAAAAATATTGAAAGGTTCTTCTGACCTATGCCTACCAGTGAGTGTCAATTGATGGAATACACAGGCCGTATTTATAGGTAGGTCAAGAACCCTCAATTAGAGCTGTTACCTTAATTATTCTTTTCATCAAGGAATAAAAATCAAATCAATACAGCTAATTGATCCCACAAAATAAAATCAGTAATAAAATCAAATATTTGTTCCACAAGAATTAAATCAGTAATTTAATTCAGAATATTTGATTTTACATAATAAAATTTAATTGGAATAAATTACTAAACACCGTAATTATATATATTTTATAATTACAATAATATATGTGACATAAGGGACATACTTTAAATTGAATTTCTTACATTCTCCTACTTGGCCCTTATGACACATAAATTCCTTATGGTGTTCAATTCTATGATATGACCAATACTTTATTTATTCCAACCATTCATGGAATCCTCTCACTCACTTAAGGAATACCACACACGAATGATGGCAGTAAAGCTTTTATATGATAAGCCGTCCCTTCCATGCATCACGATGTGCAATACCTCCCTAAATGAGTACCTTATGGATAATGTAATTTATGAATGAACTTCCTATAAGTCATTTGGGTCCAACTTTAATTTTATCCCCACGGATAAGAATGATATATATGCACACAAAAATCTTTATAACATAACCTTTATGTCTATAGACCAATTAAAGAGAAACTAAGCATAAATGAATTAATGAATCTCATATATTCCACATGACTTTATACTTTTTTTACCGGTAAACATTTAGTCATGGGATCCGCAATCATTAATTCAATACTTATATGCTCAATAGACACTTCTTGTCACTTAATGTTCTCTTTCATAGTAATACTTTATGTCGATATACATACTTCTGCTTCTACTCAGTTTATTCTTAGAAAATATAACTGTAGTAGAATTAACTCAGAAGATCTTTATGGGTCTAGCTATAAAATCGACAATCTTGAGACCTTTAACAAAAATGTCTCAACCATAATGCCTGTGTAATTAATTCACATCATGTAATGACTTTTGCTTTCATGGTAGATATAACAACTGTAGTCTGCTTACTGCATCTTCAGTACATATATACTGAAGTTGATTCTCTACTATCTACACATTTAGCAAAAATCAAACCTAAATAAACACCACCAAATGGTAAGTGTATCTTTAGGTTAAACTGTAGTTTTTGGTTCATTGCATATTCCACAATACTATATTGACCCAATAGTCCAACTGCTATTTCAATGTCAGGTTTAATGTAGACTTGTGCATACATATGGAATATTTTTCATTGCCTTTGTTCCAATACATATTGGGACATTATTCCCTTAAATAATAGGTGCTACTGAAGATTCATAGTTCTTCATTCTGAATCTCTCCCAAAACTTTAGTGAGAGGAACTTTATGTAGCAAACCTAAATTAGCTCTTGCAAGCAAAATATTATCTATATACAGGACTAAAAGAAATGTAACTTTACTCCCACTGACCTTAAGGTGTATTCAATGATTAACAAGGTTCTCAATAAACCCATGTGAGGCAATAACCTCGTAAAATTTTTGTATACCATTGATGAGAGACATATCTTAGTCCATTAATAGATTTTCTTAACTTGCAAGCTTTCTGACTGTTATTAATAAAACCTTTAAATTGTCTTATGCACACCTTCTCCTTAAGATCCTCATTTAGGAAAATTGTTTTTCACATTCTTTTGATATAGCTCTAAACCAAAATGAACTACTCATACCATGATAATCAATGCCTTCCTTTTGAGTAAGATCATTGGCTAAAAGTCTAGCTTTATATCGTTCAACATTACTCGGAAGCATCCTTTTAGGTTTTGTAAACCCATTTGTAGCCTATGGCTACAACTTCCTTTGGTAAGTCAACAAGATTGCAGACTTGAATTTTAGCCAAGGATTTCATCTCCTCCTTCATGGCATTGAAACACAATATGAAGTTATTTCCACCCAAAAGGATGTGAAAAACAATTTTTGGATCATCCTTAGGTCCGACATAAAAATCAGACTCCTAAAAGTATACAACATAATCACTAGGGATTGTTGGTTGCCTTATTCTAGAGAATCTTCTTAATCCTACTTCATTTACTTTTGACAAAGTCTAAGTAGGTTCATTCTGAACTTCTTCCTTATGAGTTGACTGTTCTGAAACCGATTGTGGTTCAAGATAATCAATTTGATTTTCCTTAAGCACAATCAAACACCCTTCATGTGAAGGTGCTTCAGTCAACTCTTGTACTTCCTCTAATTCAATCCCTTAAGGATAAGCACTCCCACTAAGTTTAGCGTCCTCTAGACTCAACAATTCTAGGACTAAATGAAGAACAGTAAAGCCTAAACCCCTTTGGAGTTTACTGTATAACCTATAAAATTTCGTTAGTTGTCCTTGAATCTAATTACCTTATGTGTGGATTATAAATCCTCACTATAGCAGGACAACCCCATAGGTGTAAACAATTTGAACTTGGTTCCATTCATTCCTTAATTTAGGTGTCTTATGAACAACCCTAAATGGAACCCAGTTAAATGTATACACAGCGGTTTTGGAGGCTTCACTCTATTAGGAGAATAGAATATTAGTATTACCTTTCATGTCCCATTTTTCATGTACCTACCATAATGCTATATGCATCTATCAGATCTTACGATCATGACTTCATTTTGTTTTGTTTCTCTACTTCTACCTTATAGGTACTGGAAACATTTAATGCCCAAACCCTATGATTTAGAAGATAAAGATACATAAACCTTATATGGTTATTATCGAAAGAGATAGGATATCTCTAACCATTTAGGCAAGAAGTATGGAAAAGATCTACACTTGTATATGATCTCAAAAACCTTTTTGTTGGCATATTTAGTGGTATAGTTGGTCTGCTTTTCCTTAATGCAGTCCACATAAATACCAAAGATAGTAAATTTTAAGAGTCGCAAAAAACTATATTATTTATCGATCTTTTATTCTTTATAGAAATATATTCCAATCTCTAATGCCATAATATAGAGGATTTTCTCATTCATAAGACTCTGTTTTATGTCAACATTTATATGCAGGGATTAATTTTCCAAAAATTGGAATCTAGATCAATTTTAAATAGACCATTAATTTAATATTCCTCCCAAAAATTTTAATAATGTTCAAACTTGATTTTAACAAACTAAAATAGAAATTAAATTTCTAAAAGAGTTGTGGAATATATAAAAACATTATTAAGGTCAAAATAATATAACTAATTTTTTTTAAAATTAATCTATAGATCCCAACAACCTCCAATTGTAAACAAGTCTTATTTAGAAAACCCTACATTATGTTGACAACATGGACCGTTAAACCAAATTCAATCCACACAGTATTTAGGAGAGTCAATAAAAGAGATTCATGACATAGTAAATGTATGAGATTACCTTTATTTCAAGTCATTTATGATACTTTATGTAATCATTCTTTATATGCCCATAATTTTCCTTAGTGTAAGAGAAACAAGTATCTTAATTGTCATAACACTTTGTTGGCACCTTGTTCTCATTCATCAACTATTGGACATGATTGCTTATCAAGGTCTTTTCTGTAACATGAGTAACTTCTGGATTCTCATGTCTTAATCTCTCATCTTCTTGAACACACATGATCAGAGGTTTCTTTATTGATCAGTTATCCTTATGTGTGCCACAAGATATTTGAAAAATACCATATTTAGATGAGAGAATTTAAAATAAAATTGACCACAATGATTCAAAAACTCAACCTTTAGAGACTTTATAATGAGCTGTTATGTCCTTCATTTCCATAATGTGCTCACGCACATTTTGAAACTGTAAAAGGTTTGACTTTAAAGCTTTTCTATTAGGGTGCAGGCCAAAGCCTTATTGGAACTTACTAAATGTTTCTAAACTACCTTTCTTTGACCCTAAAACATTAAGGAATAAAACCCTAACGCTTTCCTTGATATGAGATTTCATAAATGTTGAAACTTGAGCGATTTAAATCACTACAATCGTTCATGTTTAATAATCTCATGTGGCATACTTGATTTCGTCCATACGAAACGCCAATTCAGTCTCCAACTACCCCAAGGGAAAAGCACATTTTCTTTTCAGTCAGGAAAAATTACCACTGGAAATTATTGGAACATAAAATACTAATAATTAAGGCAGTAGGAATACATCCAATAACCAAAAAAAATAATATACTTTAATGCTATGAAATAACCTTATTTAAATTAACCAATGTTAATTTAATAGTAAATTTCAACCTACCTGTGGGCAAAGGTGCATCACACATGAAATTTACTCTTTATTAATAAGACTAATAAATTTAGCATTAATAAATAAAATTTTCCGTACCTGTGGTCCCAAGAGAAATTTTATTTTCAATGTTAAATTTACTATCTTATTCTAATTAAGTCATAAAAATAAAAATGTCTCTGTGAGGATTGGCAAATTAAATTTATGAATTAATTACAACACGATGTTAATTTTCTTTATGAAGCTCATATATATAATCTTGATGCAATTATCATTATAAAATCGGGACACTGTGGCTCTCCCAAAATTATTATGGCAATTACGACTTCATTAACATATAATTTATTTAAATTAACTAATGCTAATTTAATAGTAAATTTCAACCTACATGTGGGCAAATGTTGCATAATGCATGAAATTTACTCTTTAATAAGACTAATAAATTTAACATTAATAAATAAAATTCTTCGTACTTGTGGGCCTAAGAGAAATTTTATTTTTAAAGTTAAATTATTATCTTATTCTAATTAAGTCATAAAAATAATAACATCCTTGTGAGGATTAGTAATTAAATTTATGAATTAATTACAACATGATGTTAATTTTCTTTATGAAGTTCACATGTATGGTCTTGATGCAATTATCATTTTAAAATTGGGATGCTGTGGCTCTCCCAAAATTATTATGATAATCACTACTTCATTAACATCCAATAACTGTATAGATTCCAAAATAAAGTTCCCAAGAATAAAAGACAAAACCAACGTGTCAGTGGGTAAACAGTATTTTTCCAAAGTATAACCAGACAGTGCCCCAGGTAAGTGAGGGAGCACACAATGGCACACTTAAGTCTCAAAACTTGCCTTGCTAGAACTTTCCGATTGCAATTTTGGATAGTACCATAACCATTCACCAACATACGCGGCTTAGTTAATTATTCTCAGGTCCAGACATCAAGCAATTTATATTTAAACAATATAAATAAAAGAATAAATATATCCTCAAGTTCATGTATTAAAGAAACAATAATTTAATACTGAACAATTTAAATCATAAGAGAAATAAAAATGTAATATTAAAGCATAATAAATTGCATAGCCTAATGGTTTTGAAAGTAGCCTTACGTCCTTCATAACTTAAGAACCCAATGAAGCCCTTTTTTTTTTTTTTTCTAAAAAAAAAAAAAAAAAAAAAAATTGAATGGGTTATTGGGTTGGGCTTCCTTATTGGGCCAGTCTTTGGTTTCTGTATTGGGTTGGCCCACTTAATAAACCAATTTTTTTTTTTTTTAAATTGAATTGGGCTTGGGTTAAAATGAACCCATACCCAGTGGCCCAAAAATACTTGACCTGGTTCCATATGGGTTTGAAAACCCTACCCGGAAAACTTAATCTCAACCCCGAAATTGCCGCCGCTATCGCCGCTCTTCCGTATGCACCGGCCACGCAGGGCCACCGCCCATAATGGCCATCTGAGATCGGCAACCACTAGAGTGGGTCGTCTCATCCAGCCAACGAGTTGCCGCCGCCTTTGTTCTTTCACAAGCACCATGATGGGTTGCTACTTGCTTCATGCAGCAGCTGTGCAAGGCCACCGCATAGCAGCCCCATACGACGCAGACTGCCAGGAAACATAGCACCGTTCAACTCCATTAATGCGTCGCTCCCTTCATGTGCCGGCCACCAAGGACCGGCGTTCTGACCGGATGACAACAGATGACTGGCAGCAAGAGCTTCGGCTCTGTTACCCACAGGCAGCCCATATAGGGCTGCCGTTGCTTTGAGCCACAGGCGGTCCTCATCGGGCCACCGACGCTCACCTTATGTGGCCAATGCCACTACTGTGGGGATTTAGGAACCGGAGCACACCGATGGCCTTAGTGCCGGTGGGTGGGGCTAGAACCGGACTGTGATTTTGGTCCAAGAGTTCTCATACAAGGAGAAGGGCAATATGGTCAAGGCTCTCCGGCAACATCCAAAAATTGTTAGTTTTTAAGTCCAAAACAGAACAGTATAACCAAAAGGACCAAAAAACAAATATTCATATACAAAGCATTCTGGATATTTATAAAAGAGAAAGAAATTCTCATGCCTTATTGCAATAGTGCGTGAACAAATAATATATATAAAACTGAAGGTTCACAATAACTATTGAAAAAACAAATAACTTAATGGTGAATAAATATAGCCTAGAGAAGCCTCTGATACCACACGTAAGAATTCAATATATAATTAAATGCTAATTGATAATAAAATTAGTAGTAGAATAAATAATTATATAAATACCTTTAGCCATGCTTTGCTCAAGCCAATTGAAGAACAGCTTCACAGAAACAAATCTGAAAAATTAAAAATATTGAGATGTTCTTTTGACCTATGCCTACTAGTGAGTATCAATTGATGGAATACATCGGCTGTAATTATAGGTAGGTTAGGGACTCTCAATTAGAGCTGTTACCTTAATTATTCCTCCCATCAAAGAATAAAAATCAAATAAATAATCAATACAGCTAATTGATTCCATAAAATAAAATCAGTAATGAAATCAAATACTTGTTCCACAAGAATTAAATCGATAATTTAATTCAGAATATTTGATTTCATAAAATAAGCTTTAATTGGAATAAATCACTGAATATCATAATTATATATATTTTATAATTACAATAATATATATGACATAAGAGACATACTTTAAATAAAATTTCTTACGGCAACCCTGCGGTGACTATCAGGAACTTTCGACATCCTCACAATGCTCCCCCAAATCATCTAGCATGGTCACTGCAGTAGCTCCTCCTGTCGACCACCACTGTGAAATGAAAAATGCACTAGTTTTTTCTTCTTACTTTGGGAAGCACTTTTCAATTTTTAAATATTTTTAAAAACATTTCTCAAAATTTTATTAGACGGACTTTTGTTTGTGAACTTCATATACAAAACTTTTTTCAATCGTGTCTCCCTCCAAATCAATTTTCAATTTTTTTTAATCATTTTTAAACTCAAAATTCACAGCATTCTCAAAATTTTTCCAAACCAACCATAATAAATTAAGGACAAAAATTTCCTCCAAATCAGTTTGGAGAAAATATCTTCCAACCCGTGTAAAATAGTACTAAGTATTTATAAACATTTAAATTGTACATTAAATTCTTAACCTCATTAATAACAATTTACTAACTTAAACTAAATTTAATGTGCTTTTTAAATGTTTATAGATACTTGGTACTATTTTATATGGGTCGGACGATATTTTCTCCAAACTGATTTGAAAGAAATTTTTGTCCATAAATTAATAATTTTGGGCTATTTTTGAAAAGATCACTTCACTACAAGTTATCTTTACATCTAAGTTTGAGCATAAATAATCGAATCTTGCTATAAAAGAACAAGCGCTCGTCTCCCATTCTCCAACCTGATGCCAAGCAACCTTACAAAAGACAACAAGCTTAGAGGGAAAAAAAAAAAAAAAAACAAAAGACAAAAAGTAAAAAAGCAATTTCAAAAATAGAACCTGCCTTCACGGTGTGATCTGTCTCTGTCCTCGCTGTTATCAACTTTCAAAACATATAAATCACGCTCCCTCTCTCTCTGTCTCTCCCTCTCTGCACAACCCATGAGACCTGGTTTTTGTAATAGAAACCAGGTCTTAACCTTAACCAGCTCCTGATTTTATATATATATTTTTTATTTTTCACAATTGTTTTTTGTAGTTTTTCAGTTTCGTTTCGACAATGAACGACCTCTTAACGGTAACTCTTTATTTCATCCCTTTTTGTAAATGTATTTTATTTTATGAAATCTGTGTGTCTTGGCGCGTTTGTTTGGACGTGTTTAGGAGTTTCTTGATCCGGGTTTGTCCTGATCTGGACCTTGATTAAGAAAGCTGTGTTGATTTTACTTGACCGTATTTTAATTGATGAGGTTGGCGCATTTTAATTGGGGGGGATCTTAAGTTATTTTCTGTTTGGTTGGTGGGAAAAGCTAACATTCACAATTTAAATTGTGGGTTTCGGAGCAATTTGTTTGGTGCTCGAGTAAATAATGAGTTTCGCTGAATTTAGTTAGTTGTTTGGGTTTTGAAATGTTTGTAAATTCTATGCGTATATTTTTGTTTCTCTGTTTAATGGCGCTTGAAGCTTTGAAAACGAAAGATGTTTTAAATTGTGATTTCCTAGCCACCAAGTTTTGTTTCTGAAATGTACTTCATTTGCAAATATTTCAACACCCAAGAGATTTAAAGAAAAAAAAAGTTTTAAGTGATAAAGTGCATGCTAGGAATTAAAATAAAAAAACAAAGAAAGAAGAAAACAATCAAGTGGCAAAGTCACTTCAACTTGTCTATGTTTAGAATTCTGAAGTTTATTTCTCTAAAATATTGAAGTGAAATTTCATCTATGTTGTTTGTCACTCTCATCTGCTCGCTAATCACTAAAATGCAGGGAAAACCTATATTATTCTTAGACCAATAGATGTAGCTGCCATTCTCTATTTTCTTATTTTTTTAGTTTTCTTACCTTAATGTCAGTTTCCTGTATTGTTGGTGCCAGCTGATGCATATTCTTTTAGATAGGTCAACCCATACTACTACTCAGTCACATAAAACTCAATCCGAGATCACAGTTTCCTTCATTTCTCCTCTCACTTTCTTGTTTTCAGAATTCCCACTAAGCTACCTTCTACAGTAATCTTATATATTTAGTTAGGATACTTCTACTTATATATATATTTAGGATAATTATTGTTGTTCTTTTTTTCGGTTAGAGAGGCCATATTCTAGGCAGGTTTTATGGAAATGTTTAGTATAAACAGTGTAGTTGGAATTTATTAGTTTTTAAAGTATTGCACCTTAGCTTTCACGTTAATAGGTTGAAAAGGATTTCATGAAAAACTAGAAGTCCATATTGGTGGTTCAGTAGGCATACCTATACTGTGTCCTCACAAGTTTGTGTTTAAACTTTGGGTGCTTATGAATCTACCTCATATCTAAGATACATAAAATTTTGCTATTGGGCTGCAAGTTTGACTCTTCCCCCCAGCCTGTGGTTATAAAATTAGTCATAGTCTTCTATATATTTATTTTCCCTTTTCAGTCTAAATCATGTTTATGTGGTATCTTTACATTGATCTGAATGGTAAAAAATGCATTTAGGTAGTTGACTCCAGTTTTAGGATTGACGCTTTATTGAGCTGTATATTTCAACTTGATATTGCAGGACTCATTCGAGATCCCTCGGGGTCAAGCTTCTAGAGGTGGAGATATAGAACTAGGAGCAAATGCTCCAATTAATTCAGAACTGGGCTTGGAGAATTTCTTCAAGCAGGTGCTTTAGCTAGATTTTTTTGGTTATTCTGATCTTCCTGGCAAGAAAAAAGATCAACGTCATTGTCTTCCTTTTCTCTTCTCTTCTTCTCTTTCATCTATTTATCTTACAATCCTTCTGTATATGGTCTTTAATAAACTCACCATCTTAAGTCTAAGAATATATTTCGTGTTTCCAGGTTACAGAAATTGAGAAACAATATGGGAAACTGGACAATTTACTCAAAAAGCTACAGGTAAAAATTTACATATTTGTTCTGTTCCTTGCTGGCCAAGGCTATTCTGCTACTTGCCAGCCTGCCATAACTGGTCAGCAAACCGTGTTTTAAGCATTTATACTGGCATGAATTTGGATATCCTGAGTCTCTGTTTGAGTCAATTTATATTTATTACTAAAATCTTGAAGATAGATCTTTAGAGTCACTGAATATTTATCTTTTTAGAGACGCTCGATATACCCTAAGAAAAATGTTACAAAATAAAACTGGAGTAAAAGAAACGATAGTCATAATATAATTTGAGGTTAGAGGAGTATACTTCTTGTGTATTTGGGTTGCACTCCTTGCGCTTTTATTGAACTTCTTTTACTTGTAGAAAAGAAATAGTAATTTGAGGGTCGAGAAGTATGTGTTTCTGATCACACGTGATTGTTTGAGGAAAAAATAGGATGAGGCATTTGTAGAGTGGAGGGAGGGGGAAGAAGCACTCTACCATGTGGTGGAGGATTTGTAGCTCTAGAATGCAGGTCTTACTGTAACTGGTTTGTCTGAAAATATATGTACCCATATTTTTCCACCGCACCATATACTGCTAATTTTTTATATCCCGTTCTGGCTTTAATGATTGATAATCTGTCAAAGTGTGGCTCATTAGATTGCTTTTTTTATTTTTTATTTTATTAAATATTAGGTGGTTATTATGAATGCATCATTTTAGACTAAGCGGAGGCCATTTTCACCTGTCATAAAATGGCAGTGCTTATTTGTTCAATTGTGCTGAATCTTTCACTAATTATATGCTTGTCTGCTTTTGTCCATTAGTATGGAATTTTGGAATTTCAAATAGGCTTCACACCAAGATGTGGTGTTTTCCAAGGATCTTAAAATAGGGATAAGTAGGATGAAGCTGCAAACAGGTCCCAAGGATAGGTCTGTTATGCCTAAAAACCAGCAACTGAAACTGATCTCCTGTAGTGTAGGTGGAGTAATAAATCTGATCAGAAAAAAAAAAAAAAATGATTTGCCAGTGTATTAAGAAGCATAAAAGTCCATCATAATTTACATAAGGAAACAAATAAAAGCGTTTCAAAAGTCAAAAAATGAAGAAGATTGAAATTTCATTGGGTGTAATTTTACACTCAACATAGCAGAGAACTCTATGCAATTTAATGAAGCCTAATATGCAAAATCTTAAAGTATCGCCTTTGTTTTTTTTTTTTTTTTGTGCACGATTAGGGAAAATTTGAGTCAGCTTAAAAACAATTTGCACAGATGATTAGAAAGTGTACATTTTGGAAATGGTTTCTTTCATGACGAAAAGTATTTGGTTAAATGTGCTTCTGCTATCATTTTTTATTTTTTTGGTAAATCTTTTATGCAGGATACAAACCAAGAGTCCAAGGCTGTGACTAAGGTTCCTGCAATGAAAGGTAATCTCTACTTAGCATTTCTGTTGATATTTCATTTAAAATTTTCATGTTTCATATGTAGGTATGCTCTTTTTTATTTTATTTTTCTTTTATTTATTATTTTTTTATAAGTAAAAGCCATACGTTAATTTGGCATTTATGAGGGTTAGATAAATTTTAGCATACTTATGTGTCGTATTGTTTAAGCAGAAATGTTGATGGACATTGGACTTAGTGGCCAAATTGATATAATCTTTTAAGTAAACCTTAAAAAAATTTAAAAGTAAGGTTGCTTTTGGATGAATTTAAGACATCTTAATAGAATTTAAGACAATTTTGAGGAGTTGTCCATTTTTGTGTTACTGTCCTATGACTTGGAGGAAAAACTGAGAAGTACAAAAAGATTTTCATTTAGGTTGTGGGATATATTATAACTACAAAATTAGAAATGAAGCTTCGCAGAGAAGCCATTCTGTTGGAGAAGGAATTAAAACATGATTTATATCATTCTTTCCTCATAATAGAAAGATAGTAATTCAAGGTATGTTCAAAGTGATTGTAAAAATCTTATGTACTTAAAGCAAGCATATCAAAATTGAAAGGGTGTAACTTGTTTTAACATATTTTGATAGGATCATTTAGACTGTATCTTCACATAAATGTTCCGGCATGAAACATTTTCACATCTTTTGGTATTTGGTGTAGCCAGAAAAAAATTCGGTCAACGAAAAACATTTTATGGATAAAAGGAAAAACTAAGACTTTGCAGGTGGAAAATGGCTTCCACTTTGCACCACTTCCAGATATTATAACTTCTGCTTTCATTCTCCACATCCTCCCAGATTGACTTAGTTGCCCACTCGGCTTCTCTCCTTGCTTATATGAAGGATGTGTCATTAATTCCCGGGCACACTGGGGCTTAAAAGATGTGGGTGATGAGGTTTCCTTCTAGTCCACCTTGGTCTCTGGGTACGAAGACAATTTGAAAGAGTCTGAGAGGAAGTAGCATTGAGGGAAAGGAAACCCTCCATCGGGTCCATAACTCAGCAAGAATTGGTGGAAGACATTGGATTGACAGCTAAAAATGGATAGAATCTGTAACATTCTTGGTTTATTTTGATTGGGATCATTGCAGTGCAGAGGGTAATTTGGATGGGTTGTGTTTTGATGGTTTCTGGTTCTGGGTTTGTCTAGGTGCAGTGGGGGATGAAATTGTTATGCTTTTCTAGAAGAGTTGACTGCAGGATATAGCTTTCCACTTTTGGGTTAGTTTGGGAGTGATGGTGGCTAATTATTCTCAACTAGTCAAACAACCGAAAGCATTTCGGCATCATTTTAGGGTTTCGGCCAAACTGTAAAAAAGTAGTAATTTTCCTAAAAAAAATTCTATCGTCAAAAAATATTTTACATTGAAACAAATATATCCTTATTAATCCATCTCATTCGGATAGATGTACAAAACCGTAAGGTAGGAACCTTTTACGCTTTGCATAAATTAGTTGCAGTAAATGGTAAGCATATTTGGTTATATTTGAACAGTAAAGAACATTGCATGTATAGGTCAAAGAATAGTGGAAAGAAGCATCAACTATCACTCACATTTTTACCGCATTATCTTTTAGAGAGGAACTTCTTGATCTATTCTACAGTTTAAATTATTACAAAAATCATTATATATTGAAAAATGGGATGAGATGACATCCTTCATAGTCTCTCTGTGTGTTTGTTTTCTATTCATATGGTTAATCTATGTGGTAATGTGAATCTAGGTAAGGTAAATTATATGAAAATAGTGATTCTTAGTTTTTGAGGAAATCTGGATTTATCGCTATAATAATTTCTTACACTGTTACCTCACTAATTATGTTGGATCCTGCTGTCATCTGCAGCAATCAAGCAGCGAATGGAGAAAGATATTGATGAAGTTGGAAAAGTTTCTCGTTACCTAAAATCAAAAATTGAAGAACTTGACAAAGAGGTTTGACCTTTTGTTGCTTCTCAGTGCTTTGTACTGCCTGGGTTGCTTATGTCGCCGCCCTCATGCCTCCTCTTTTCTTTGTGCTCCAGAATTTAGCGAATAGGAAGAAGCCTGGCTGTGGAAAAGGAACAGCTGTGGACCGCACAAGAATGGCAACAACTATGTAACTTATTCTCAAACTTGGCCCCCTTTTTACTTCTTTTCTTTTTTTTTTTTCCTACTTTTCTTTTCTTGCTTGAGATATGCTATGATTAGACTTAACAAAATGAAAAGAATGAGCTGTGCTATTCTGAGATCATCAATAATTTGCTCCTTGGATCCAAGGGAGATAGGAGAGAAAAAGTGTGATATATTTTGTCATCATAATTCTAGTTAAAAGCAATGAAAAAGAACGTTCAAAATGTTATCGCTTTAATCCGATATGTGAATCACTAAATTTAATCCAATACAGCCAATGTGCAGATCATATGAATAATATAATGTGCAATTGGTAGGGAAGTCAATGGAAAAGTCATTTGTTGTCATTAAGTTGAAATTCTTTGTGATTCATTTTCATGGAGTTGGACTCTTTTTAGTCACCAGCTTTGAAATATTTTCATGTCTCAACAGATTTTCTTGATCAAGTCAACTAAGACTTGTCTGTTTTTTTTTTTTTTTTGGCAGTTCCTTGAAAAAGAAGTTGAAGGACAAGATGGCTGAATTTCAGGTTGGTGGTCAGACTTATGGTTCTTTGGATTATGTTTTCCTCTTCCAGTTGTTCTTATGTCATCTCAAATTCACAGTTAAAAATGTTTGCAGACTCTACGGGAAACAATCCATCAAGAATATCGAGAGGTCATTGAGAGGCGTGTCTTTACAGGTTTGAACTTTCACCTGTTGCTGATCAAAAAGTCATTTCTGCAGTTTGATTTGCTAGATTTTTCATGAGAAGGAATTAACCTCTTTGATTCACCTGGTATTGTGATTGTTAGTAACGGGCACAAGAGCTGATGAAGAGGTGAAATTTTTCATTCTTTGAATTCCCAAGTAAATCTAAAACTTTTTGAGATCTTGTTCTGATCATTTAAACAAAATGCAGACAGTTGAGAGATTGATTGAGACTGGAGATAGTGAACAAATTTTCCAGAAGGCAATTCAGGAACAAGGGAGAGGCCAGGTTTGTCATTCCTTTCTTCTGAAGCAATCATTTTCTAGAAACAATTTAGAGTACGCTTCCACCCCACCTCTCTGTAGCTGGGCTAGAAACTCAAATCTGTTTACATTCTCTCAATTGTTTTTTTAAAAATTTTTATAGGGTGGGGGGTTGTCCTGGGGGGTGGGGGCAGTCCAGATATTTCGGATCAGTATTCACTAGGCCAACATTTACATGAAGATAAAGTGATCAAAATTAGTACACCTCATTTTGTATACCTTGGTCGTGTTTGCAGATAATGGCCACTGTAGCAGAAATTCATGAGCGCCATGATGCAGTTAGAGAAGTGGAGAGGAAGCTTCTTGATTTACAACAGGTGCTTTAAGTTTCTTGCACTGATGCATATTGAGATATCTATTTATGGTATACTGCAGCTACGCAACCTAGGCTTCTGGAATTTCTAAATAGCTTCTCCCTAATTTCAATGCTCATACAGTTAAATGGGAAAAAGTTCAATACCTAAATAATATTCTGCTTTGGTTGTTGCTTAATGGGGTTTTCTACCATCTCTACATAGTCAGTTTGATGATGGGTTTGGCTTATGCTAATGCAAGCCCGAGCTTAGTCAAGTAGCTCATGAGCTGAGCATTTTGCCATTTCTGCTGCTGTAGTGTTCACCAAGTCCTACATGATGGCAAAGCAGAGATTCAGCCTTATTTGGATGTCAATCAAGATAGATTGTTAAAGCCAAAGTGTTAAATAGGCTCTTTGGCAAAGTCCATAGTGTAAAAACAATTACACCAATCAAGATAGATTCTTGTTTCTTCTTCTAGCTAGGTGTAATCTCCTGTATATTTCCTGTGTACTTTAGTTGCCCCTTTTGCTCTTTTTATAAATTGCAATTACTTTTCCCAAAAAAAAAAAAGAAAAATTACTAATTCATCTAAAAAAAATTACTTTCTGGGAATGGCACCAAACCGTTAGAAATAGTATAATAAGTTACATAGAAACCATTGAACATCTCTTCCTAAAACAAACATGACCCAGCCATGGAAGAAAGGCCAAGTCGTGGTCATTAATGTAATTTTCCATTTTAGCAACTTAGCACTTTTCTTGTGTGTTCTGCTGTTAGGAGTCTCTTTAGCTTTTGCTTATATATATGGAATGTTGGCTGGTTTTCATTGGTGGATAATGCTGTAAACTCATTTTGACCGAACATCTTTGACATAGCGGATATAATTGCGGTATGCCCTTTTCTTTTCACTTTTGCATTACGCAAACACATCTGAATGGATAAATAGAGTTTGCATGTGTGCAAGAAGGAGAAGAAGAAGAAAAAGAAGAAGAAGAAGAAAGCATATTTTTGGATGAATTTTTTATTAAATTCCATGTCTGTTGCAGATATTCCTGGATATGGCGGTGTTGGTGGATTCACAGGGGGACATGCTTGACAACATAGAAGTGCATGTAATTGAGCTCCTCTCTTGAATGATGATCCTTCCATGCATTTCTTTCAAATAATTCTGTCTTCACTTCTTTTTTATTTTTATTTTTTTATGGTCAGGTGTCAAGTGCAGTAGATCATGTGCAACAAGGAAATACTGCCCTCCAGAAGGCGAAGAAACTACAGAAGAACTCTAGGAAATGGATGTGCTTTGCAATTATCATCCTTCTTGTCGTCGCTGCAGTCATTGTTGTGGGTGTGTTCAAGCCATGGAAGAGCAATAAGGGTGCTTAGCTGCTCATCGGTCCAATAAATGTAGAAATGTACGAGCATCACACCGTTGATATATTTTAGACTCGACCATGAAATTTCTTTATCTGTTGTCTACGCTTCATAACCGGCCTCTCGCCGTCAGTCTATTTTATGATTGGTTGAGTATTTTTAATTGAAATATGTATATCACTGTATCCTATATATATATATATAAACTCGTTTTCTTATTGTTTTTTTTTTTTTTTTATTTAGTGAAAAGATGTCTTTTAAGGTCCTTATCCTGGACAAAATGAAATAAAATTCTGTTACCACTTTTCGTAACGAACCTTGAATTAGGGGTGAGAAGGCGGGCGGTTATTAACCGCCCACTAACCACTAACTACTTTTGAAGGTGGTTAGGAAAAACTGCTAATTGCTTAGGTGGTTATGGCTTTAAAAAAACCATTAACCACTTTCATAACCCGCACATAGCAATCGCCTAGACGGTTATGGTTAGCAGTTTTAAGTTTTGAAAAAACCATTAACCGCTAACCATTACTAGTTCATAATCTATGCTATGTTCAAGATTTTTCATTATAATTTAATTTTAAAATTTAAATGCATATTTATCGTACTTTTTATTATATGTTAAAAAAGATTATATAAAAATATCACACATCTTCAAATAAAAAAACATTTAAAGTTGTACACCAGCACATTACTGAACATAGTAACACAAAGTTACAAAACAAGACACTTAATTTTATTTTAATCCATAAAAATTTAAACATGTTAAAATATTTGTTTCCATATGTGTAATTTATAACGAAAAGAGGTATATAGAAAAAATAAAAATAAAAAAAAATGGCAAGAGGAAACTGAATTCTGATTATTAAAGCATTAATAGAAAATTATAAGAAATTAATTGTGATGATACTTGTGTAATATTGTAACACCCCTAAATCTGGCTTTGGCCAGTCTGGTAGGGTTACTAGCAATTACCCCAGTTTAGCTAACTGGTAGCTAAATGGATAACCGCCCCTCTAAGCAACATTAGAGTTATTGCATAAGAATGTGAAATAATTTGAGATATCTATTCATCAAAGGAACAAGTATAATCCTCAATTCAAAGACAAATAGTAACTCATATATAAATAGTAACTTAAGCAAACCTAATATCTTAATCTTAGATATGCCTTGCCACCCATCTGTTTCTAACGATATGCCTCCTACAAGATGTAATAGAATTAGTAAGTAAACCCCACAGTTGGATATGACATGAGCCAGTTTATAGAATTAAACGTGCAATTTGATAAAGATTCGCAAGAAGTGTTGTCTCTATTAATACGTCGTAAAAGTATTGTTTTGTTGACAGAAAGTGGTGTACTTCCAGCGGCAGAAAACTAATGCGTTATAGGTCGTAACTATCATATATGGTTTGCCTGAGATATTACCCATTCTCAGTAGGGTTGGCGCTGTCCCGAGGGACCTATAATACAATGCCAGTGCCCGACCATTATATGCTACCGTCCGTAAGACTATCAGCCCGACCGAGTTCGACCTTGAGTGGCCCACGCTACTAATAATGTATATCCTGCAGTAACCTGCATGTTAAGGATGCGCTGGTCACAAAATAACCATTAGATCCAAGACCCATATTACATATCCACACAGTTTGACCATAGAATCAAATTTATATAGTAAGCTCATGGCCATTATACCACATATTATAGTAAGCTATATAGTAAGCTATAGAGTAAGCTCATAGCCATTATACCACATGTACCGGTATACCATGTCATACAATGCACCTTATCAACTAGATGTTAAAGCAGTTACCAAGTTGTACAAAAATATAGTTTTGCTCATATCATACGTGTGCTCAATCAGCTGACATATTGCGCATTTTTAAAGAAAGTGGTTAAAAGTGCTTACTTACCTTGTGCGCTCGTCCTCCGACATCACAAACCACTGGTATAACAAAATACGATGCATCATTATAAGCAGCACTAGAAAACTTCCCAAGTGACACAATTAGTTTCTAACTAGAGAAAGAGGTCGTCAAAATCTTGAACTCACATATTTGGGTTACTGGGCGTACGTCTTGCTCTCTGGGTGAACCCGCGACCCCATGGGTGTACGTTCGGCCAAAGAGTAGAACTCTCGGGCAAAAGCTCCAAACGGGGTCTTATACTTCTAAGGCGTGGTATAACCCATTCTAGGCTCCTAGTAAACACATGCAAAGTAACACATCATACTATCATGCAAACCCTAGAGATAAAAGGTGGTTTAAAACTCTTTAAAATGTTTTTGGTCTTTGCAAGAAAATCGATGCAAGAACTTGCCAAAGCATCTTTAAAACTTGCATGAACACAACATGAGAAGTATGGGTCAAATGCTAGCTGTTTGGACAAGAAGTTACCTTAGAGGATGAAAAGGCACCAAGATAGGGTTGGGTTTTTCTTGGTGTAAGGAGAGGCTGAAGTCGAAGGGCATGGTTTATATAGGGGCTTGGGGTGTGCTTTGGTCTGAAAAGGTGGAGAATTGATTAAAATTGCTTTTCAGACTGTCAGCGAGCACTCAGGTACTATTGGGCGAGTGTTCGAGTACTATTACACAATGGATAAAAGGGTTCATGCGTACGTTTGAGGTATTGCCCAATGGCTCGAAGACTGGTCAACGAGTGCTCGTAGTGGTCCTCCTAGCGTGCGCTCGCACTTAAGTCAAGAGCGTACGCTTGGGTGGTCCCCTAGTGTATGTTCGGCCAGTGAGGGTGATTGTGGGTTTTTGCTTCAAAAAGTCTTAATGAGTTGGGCTTCTTGTAAAAGGTTTAGATCTGTTATAAAACCTTGTTTTATAAAAACACTAGCTATTTCATAGTAAATCATTAACCTTTTAAAACAAGTGTTTTTGTCCGGGTATTACAAATACCTATTATATTTCAATACAATACAATACAATACAAAAAAAAAAAAAAAAACTCATATAATTTTGGACATTTAAAAAAATAATACAAAGCAAAATAACAAATCTTTTTTTTATAGATACAAAAATAACAAAATCTTTCGCTCAATATTTAATGCAACCAAATAAATTATTTTACGTCATGTTCAATACTTAATTATCTTTTTGGTATTCTAAAAGCATTTCTATTCCTTTTCTAGACAATAATCAAATAAATTTGTGTTGTGCTTTGCTCTCAAAAGCAAAAAATTCGAAAAATTATTTGAGTAAATCATTATAATTTAATTTCAAGATTTAAACACATTTTTCTTTCGACTACCTTAATTCGCATATATACGTAAAACGGTAAAAGAAACTACTGTTAGAGTAGAGATAAAAATATAATATATGTAAATTTGAACAAAAAAATGGAAACGGATGAATAAAACCACAAGAAATAAAGACAAACAAACAAAAAATGAAAAATACTCATATAATAAAAAAATAACTATCTTTTTTGTATACTTTCTTTCACTACAATGAAATTCATAAATTGTTAGTTAGCTGGATTACGTGAATTTATAGTATTTTTAGGGTGTATGGAGAGTTTTAGAGAGATAATATATGATATGAAAGACAATAAATAAGAAAATAAGAGAAATTGAGTAAAAAAATTTAAATCTAAAACCCACTCTAAAAAATAATAATATATTAGATCAAAAATAGTATACTTTTCTGAGCACCAAGTCCACCTAGGGGTGTTCGCAACCGAACTCAGGATCGGTTCGTATAAGCTCGACTCGATTATTAAATGAGGCGCTTCGTGAACACAAATCCTGACTCGAATATTAAACGAAGCAAGCTCAGCTTGACTCAGATAGGTTCGTTAGTAAAATTGTATAAGGCTCGACTTACTTATTAGGTTCGACTTGCATATTTTTTATATTAAGTAACTAACAATATAGTCATTATTACTCAATAATAATAAATATATTATATAACTTATATATATATATATATATATACACACACATACATATATAACAAATATATGTATATAATTTTTTTAACATTACTCTCTCTCTCTCTCCCCGTCTTTCCATCTCTGATCCTCTCTTACTCGTATTCTTCACCCAAACAAAAACAAGCTTTCTCCACTTAGTCGTGATCAGAGAGAGAGAGAGAGCAATCATTAAAAAGACCCAAATTCAGTTAGAGCAAACTCAAACGAAAGGAAGAAGAATCAAGCAGAAATTATTGAGGGAGATTGAAAAAGGCAAAACTATTGAAAAATAAAACATACCCAAACACTTGGGATCACTGTATGTCTAGTAAGCGAGAGTGAGAGAGTGGGAATTGAGAGTTGGGGTGGAAAATGCGCTATGATTAGTGAAAAACATTGAGAGAGAGATGTTGAATATATATATATATTGTAGGGGGTGTTGTCCCATTGCTGTCTGAATACAACCTGTTAACTTGCCTCACATTGCTAAGAAAACACCAATCCCCAAGTTTGCTTATCTATAAAATGATGCATATCCTCTCTCTTTAGAACTAATTATAATGTTGTATTGACTTAGGCTCCATACTCGGCTAGCAGGCTAAGCAAATACTTATATGCAAGTTGACTTTTTGAGATGTTTAAAAGTACTTAAAGTTTATATTTAGAAAAAAAAAAAAAAAAAAAAAATATAAGAGGGAGGATATAAGCTAGCTCAGCTCGGCTTGACTTGTTATGAGCTCGAGCTCGAGCTCAATTTTTTGGCTCGTCCTTGAGTTCGGCTCGAACACGAGTAAAATTTAAACGAGCTGAGCTCGGACAAGCAAACCTCGCCCAAACTCGGCTCGTTTACACCCTTTTGTCCACCACTTTTGTAAGAATTGAACCACAATGATTATAACATAAATGGTTCTTTCTTTTTCTTTCTCTTTTTTATTTTTTTTTATTTTTTTTAAAAAAAGATCCAATATATGGTTTTTTCTATATATATAGCTCCTAAGTATATATATATATACACGCACTACCAATTTTATGGTTTTTGATTTTTTTTTTTAAATCGCATATATTAGATTTTAATTATGGTTTTTTAAGTAAGGTATTAATACATATATTAAAAGGACCAGTTCACTACTTAATAAATATGAAAACGTGCAGAGAGGAAAAAAGTATGATTTGTATTATTTGTTTCTTTATTGGATTTAGACATTAATAATACTTAATTTATTGAATAATTTATATACGGAAAACTATTGAAATATTATTAAATGCCCTTAATTACATAAATTTAGTGACTGGTTTTTTAAGTAAAAATTGGTTCCACTCTTAAAAAACCGGTTTTGTCTTTTTTAAAAAACGGTTTATGTCACATGTCGCAATATTAAGGCACTTTTGAGAAGGTTTCGGCTATTATATATATATATATATATATATAGAGAGAGAGAGAGAGAGAGAGAGAGAGACACAGAGAGAGAGAGAGAAAGATAGAGAATAACTTCTATACAGTCTTGGCACAAACCAGAACCTTTGTGCGCCCACCAATAAGAGGTTGACACCTCAGCTTAGAACAAGATAACAAAATGAGAACGAAACACCGAATCATACCAAATTTAAACCCTAAAAAAACTCTTCATCTACTTTTTTCACATTAACCATCCATCATGCTACCACCGCCGCTCATTCGGAAGCCGGACGTCGCCGCCCTAGATGGCACAAACTCCATCGCACAAAGCTTTGTTAGGTTCTTCCGTCTCTTCATCTTGATTTTATCAAGCAACATCCATGGCGGTTTTGGTCTAAGCTTATTGCGGTGGGCATGGTAGTGCAAAATTGAGGAGATCTCATAGTTGGGCATTAATGCATCAATGGTTGAGTGGTAGATCTGGAGAAAGAGAGGAAGTTAAGAGATTTGGTGGCTTGGGCGGTTGATGAGAGAGAGAGATAGAGATAGATAACTTACCGGCATGGGTGGTGGCGTCCAGCATCTAGTTGGCGGCGGCCGCTTGGTGGGTGGTGCGGCTTGGGGGGTAGATCCGTAGATGTGTGTGTGTGTGTGTGAGAGAGAGAGAGAGAGAGAATAAATTGCCGACATGGGTAGTGTTGCAGCGGCGGATGTATGGTTAATGTGAAAAGTAGATGAAGAGTTTTTTTAGGGTTTAAATTTGGTATGATCCGGTGTTTTGTTCTCTTGTTCCAAGCTGAAGTGTCAGCCTCTTATTGGTTGGCACAAAGGTCTTGATTTGTGTAAAGACCTTATAGAAGTTATTCTCATATATATATATATAAATGATGTCTGATGTAGTAGGGTATTATCATATTACCATAAAAATGACGTCGTTTGTTTTTATTTTTTTTATTTAAATAATAGTTAGTGGTTATTAGGGTTATTAACCGTTAACCACTTAGGCAGTTACAGTAAGTGGTTTTAGCCAATAACCGTTTACTGTAACCGTCTTTTCACTCCTATCTATAATGATCCCTAGTTGCGAGAGCATGAGAATCGATAAAGGGCTAGAATGAAGTGCACTTATTGAATTATAGGGCAATGGAGTGTATTTCTTTCTTATTTTTTTAATTTTTTTTTCTTTTTCTATTTTATGGGTAAACATTTCCTCTATAATTTTCATAATGTATATACAATAAAGGCGAACATGATTAATGAGTAGTAATTTTTGTTGGGTAATGGATCAGCCAAATACCAATAGTTAGGGCCCCCAAACCAATAAACACTATGTGGGCCCATTAATAAAAGGCCTAGACCAATTCGTACTAGCCCATGAGGGCATAGTGGAGAACCAGCTGTCTAAAGAGTGAAGACCACGTTCATATTGAACCTGGCCGAGTTGAAGGTACCAAGCCAAGCCATTTGTTAAATTAACGTAGCCGAGTTAAAGAGTATAAACCCACATTTTGTACAAACATGACTGAGCCATCAACAGCACCCACGATCCCGTGACAGGCCACCTCCCATGATCTCACGATTGCCATTATCCACGGTTTCAACATCACTCGCAAAGGACTCTCGGGAACGTGGGGCCAAGAATTCAGGGGCCACTACTTGATTATAATTGCCATTTGATGCCTATAAAAGGGAAGCTCCAGCAAGATATTTGGTTAATTACACCTAAAATTTCCTTTGCTTTCTCTTTGTGAAAATAGTTGACTGACTTAAACATCGGAGCTATCTCTCGCCGGCACACCCAGCAAGCTCTTATCCTATTTCTCATTTTGCAAATTATATCTCTCGGATTGCTGAGTCATCCATCTCGAAAACTATCCCAACAATTTGGCGCCGTCTGTGAGAACTTTATTTCAATTCGTATAAACAAATTCGTCATGCTGGTGACTACACGTTCGAGAGATCTTAGGAAGAAGGTATTCTTGACCCAAATCTTCAAGGCGGATAGCCCGGAACTTCCAATGATCCAGATGGTCGAATTGCCTCATTGGAAGCACACATGTTACGTATGTCTAAAGACATGGAGATCCTCTAGAGGCAGAATCAAGAATTGATCTCTCGGATTTCGCAGAGGATAGATCGGGATAATAATCATGGTGGGAAGCGTAAAGGGCATCATGAAGATAATGATGATTTGCATGGTCAAGCTCGGGACCAAAATCATATAGGGGGTTTGAGTGAATTAAATAATCATATGGATGAAATAATCGGTTCAAATTACATCACCTTATAATGTCCTACCACTTATTCGATAAGAAAAATAGAAGATAAGAAACAAATGATAACAGTGAAAAACCTAACATGCACATATCTATTACTTCATAATTGAAGGAATTCAACTTCAGACTTGAAGGACTTCAACTTCAGCTTGACCATGCATTTGGGTGGTTGTCATCTTATTGACGTGTGGTGTAATAATACATAGTTACGTTTGTCATCAGTTGGCAATGTACGCTGGACTTTGGTAAATTGTGTCTCTAATTGCCCTAATTTTGTTGATGAGATCATTTGTGGGCAACCACTCATGAGGTGATGTTGGAAAGCATAACAATCCAATCTGCAACATTGAGACCAAGCAATTCTTCACTCTACTTCTGGCATAGAAATGATGATCAATTTTGGATATTGCGGTTTCTTTTGTCATTGTTAATTGTCTCATCATCATCTTCTTCTTGATCACCTACTTCAATGGGCATTGATGAGTACACTATATCCATGACACGTTCTAGCAAAGCCATTGTTGTGAACTTGTGAATGCTTAGGCCATCTTTGAATATGTCATCAGTAGGACTTTTCCTAGTGAATATCTCTAGCAAGAGTACCCCATAGCTGTAAATATCTCCAAGTACGGAAACTTGGCCACCCATCCCATACTCTGTAATTTTTTAATACATGATCACTAATATACTATAGTCTCCTGAACTTAAGAATTCATCCACTAATGCAATTTTTCTACTATTTAACTATTTTTTATATTTTTTTATGAAATAAAAAGAAGCACTAATTTCCCATGGTCCTTGGTATTGAAATTTTCCCTTATAATATATATTAGACTTAAAAATTAGACTTGGTCCTATCAAAATTAGGCTTGACCTCTCGTACATGTTTATTGTGTCAAACTAGAGCCAAGTTATTGCAGGTTTGAAAAGATACCTGGAGGAATGTACCCAACATAACCCGTCAACGCACCTAACAAACAATCTGACATGGTGATTTTTGCAGGGATTATGTGATGCTTCAAAAACGAACTTCGCTAATCCAAAGTCGCCAATGTGGGCTACCATATGTCACTCCAATTAACCTCCATATGTCACTCTTGAACATCTTAACCTCCATGTCACTCCAATTATATTCTACTATTAGACGCATTCCACACCGAAAACCTTAATTGCACGTAAACCCTAATCATGCGATCAAACCCTAAGTATGTCATTGAAACCCTAATTTATCAGTTACTACCTACATCGAACATTCGGTATCAAGGGTCGATCATTCAACTAACAAGGATCAATCATTCGGCCTGGATGATGAAATGTTCGACTAATACTAGAACTACAATCTAATAAGAACCTCCTCTACACTCTATTTACAAGCTTAAACAAAACTTCTATTGATCTTAGAAGCCCTAATAAACATCATACATCATGCACGAACATTTAAATTAATTAAGCATGGCCTCGTATATTGTTGTATAACATCAAAGGTACATGATTTGCTCCCTTAATCAAAATCTATGGCTAACTAACCAAGGAAAGATGCTTTAAGATTCTGAAATATAGATGTTTTAACTCTTTTGGACATAAAAATGAAATCCGTCTTTGAGTTTACACTATTCGTGGAAGAACTAAACTTTCCCTTTATATTAAAAAAAATGCTACTTTACAATAAGTAAAATAAAAACCACTCATGTTTAAGGAAGGAAATTACAACAATAATTATGCATAAAAACTGAAGATTAAGATTGGGTTAGGCTCTCTTGCTCTCTTCCCACAATAAAGAAACCTCTCAAAACAATACAGGAACAAAACCTCCCAATTGGCTCATTTCTCTTCTCTCTGTCTCTCTAAGGTTGGACGAAATGAAACCTTAGGATTTATCCTAGGTCCTTAAATAGGATATATGAGCGCACAAGAAGTTACAAACTCTCTTAATATTTTTCATGCAAACTGTCATCAATCGTTCAATAGAAAAAAATAGAACATTTACGAGGAAACGGTCAAACATTCGGAGTAGAGACGTCGTTCGTTCCGGAGAAAACTTCAAACATTCGAAAAACATAACTTTATTTCAAAACATATATTTTATTAAAGTATTTTTGATGGTTTAACTAGAAGGTTGTAAATAAATTATTAAAATAAAATAAAAAATTCTTAAAGTGAATAAGACTAAGAGTCCTGATTTTGTATCTATCATTACCTTTTAAAATAAATATATTTATTATGCGTTTTTCATATGGAACTGACTGCACAGTGTCCCATCAACACAACTCCGTGTGTGCGCGCGCGAGTGAGAGAGAGAGACAGAAACTGGAATCAAAATTTCAGTATGTAGCTTTCCTTGGTTGTTCTGTATTGCAAAATTACAACAAAGTGGCCCAAGAACTTGGCATATAATTTCAGTATGTAGTTTTTTCTTGTGTGTTCTGCACCAGAAAAAGATATAACGAACCCCCCCAAATCCTTTAACATTCCCCACGGGGAAAGCATATTCCTTTTGTGGGACTTCTTCTTGTCAGCTTGCCATAACCACGTCGATATTTCTTCCAGTGCAGTAATCATATATTTCTGTTTTCCTTTTGCAGGAGGATCCAATGAATATGCATAAAGAACAAATCTGAGTGCTGATTTCCCCCGAGAGGCCTAGTTAGAACTGTGAAATGAAAAAATAAACTTTAGCTAGTTTACCCTGTACCTCCAAAAATTTTCACTCCAGAAGAAATCGGAATATGCCGCTTTAAATGGTAAAAAGGAAGCAGTGTAGTATATGCAAACCCAATTCTAGTCATTTGGGTCCATTTCCTCATCCTGATCCCAGACCAGAGTCACGTTAGTTTTACCACCACTGTCAAAAGATTCTGGTAGTTCTTCTGTATCATTTTCATATTCCTGGAATTCATTTTCATCCAATTTACCCCCTTCTTCTCCAGCTAAGGAAACAGCTCTTTCACCATGTTGCATCCATTCAGGGCACTCATCTTCCCCTCCATATAGAATACGGCTGTCGTCGCCTTTTACCTGAGTCGGAGCCTCAGCAGAAGATACTCTACAAGCGCATTCAGGGAGTGGGTGTGAAAGGAATGAAGCTTGTTTTGAAGAGAGGGACTGCCTTACGAGACCTTCCTCACCCAAGCTTTTGTTAAGATGTTCCTGCACTAAGAGTGTCCAATTATGCTTGGGGCGGAACATATTGTCACGGGTAATGTTGAAAAGTTCTGCAAGAATTTTCCTGTTTGAAAAACCAGATAGTGTCAGAATATAATTCTCGATAAAAGCATGCACAAATTTAAGTGCTTTTCTGGTAGTGAAATATATATATATATATATATATATATATATATATATATATATATATATATATAAAAGAAAGATACAGAAAGCAATAACAAAAATGGTTTACTTAAAAGTAGTAACTAATGATTGGTCTAAGGGAAACACAACTCTTTCATACTTCATAGAAAGTTAAGGTTAAAACTGCTAAGCCTTTTCTTTGAGAAGGCAGATACCTAATACTTCTGCTCAGAAAAAAATAAAAAACAAAATTCCAATCTGAAGAGGAAAATCGATTAACAGAGATGTCCAACAGATAGAGAGCCAAACACTTCGTGAAAGAAGTATAATGATCGGATAAAATAGTAACCGCAGATAGCCATGAAATATGATGCGCAAAAATATTATATGTACATGTCTATGTGCGCACACAAATGTAGATGTGGATACAACAGTACAAACGCTACAAATAGAAGCACAGCTTTGGCAATAACTTTATTATCACATAATAAAAATATATGTAAAAGAGGTTCCATATATACAAACAGAAAAACACAAATAAAATCCCAATTGAAAAAATGAAGTTAAAACAACACAAGGATCTAGAGTCTATGGTATTTTTGGACTATATTGCCGTTTTTCTTGTACACTATTGACTATTTTAGTTCCCATGGAACATCTTTGGCAACCCCTTAAACACTTCATGATATCACTTTCATGCACATCTTACCTGTCTGGTCTGTATGTTCTAGCAGAAGCAGTCTCGTACAATCGCTGTCCAATGACCAAGTTTGAGAAATCTGGCCATCCACTGCCATCATTGTTAAAACCGGGAAAGAATGCATCTGCCTCCACAGAGACAATATAATCTAGAGCATCCCATAGTAACCTGTGTGCTTGCGTCCTCAGATCCAGGGGTGAAGGGTCTGGCTCTGCGTCAGTCTCTGTAATCCAACCATACCAGCCTTCTTTCTCATGTCGATAGATAGGTCTATCTGGAGGTGGAGGAAGAGGCCGAGGCCGAGGACCAGCTTTTTTCCATTCTTCTTTAAGTTGTTCATCACTTTTGGCAGGAGGCATTTGGAAAAGATCTAGAGGAAGTGGTGTTTCAGGTCCAACCAAGTCGGAAAATTCTTTGTTGCTGCACAGCGAAGTGTGATCCACCAAGTTGGCAAACATGGCACGCATAGGGATCAGAACACGCTGACCACCAAAAGTTTCAGAACCTGCTAGGTATATTATTGTCCTGGGAGGATAGCCCATTGCTCGAAGGAGGACTCCAACCTGCAAAGGTTTTGTCAACAACAAATTAATGCACTTCAAAATAACCATAGTAAAATTGTAATCGGCAAAAGAAAAGGGGGGCATGCATGTTTTGAATAACATTGGGAGAATTGTTCCACAAATTCTCCATTATTTTCACAAAAGTGAAAACCAATGGAAGGCCACAAATGTGTGCATAATAAAGATTTGTTGCACAATAAGCGTAACTCACGCCAACCCTCTAGGGCTGAAGAAGGCATTCCGTAGGGCACTAGTCATCTCACAATGTAGTAAAAAGTGGTCCACAGACTCTCCACTCTTCTTACATATACAACACCAATCAACCACAATGACATGCTGATTTCTAAGAGTATCCATAGTTAAAATCTCCCCTAAGGCAGCCAACTAAGCAAAGAATGCAACTCTCAAGGGAGCCTTATTCTGCCAAATACTCCTCCAAGGGGAAGGAGTGCTAGCATGGGGAACAAAGACATTGTAGTAAGAGTGATGAAGGTGGCACTGAAACCTCTTTTGAACAAACTTCTATGAAACTCAAGAAAAAACACTCATGATATCGACTTTAAAAACATCCCAACAAGTTTGGAAGAATGCCATGGTAAAATTGCCAGGGCTCAGGCTCGTGGCCTTATAACCATTCAAGGCTTTAACCACCGCAAATGCCTCATCTTCCTCAAAAGGTCTCTCCAACCAGATGGCCCCATTCTCCCAAAGGAAACAAAAGGACCAACCAACCTAGGCCTCCAACTATGTCCTTTGGTGAACAAGCTATCGTAGAATTGCATAATGTGATCATCTTAGATTGATATGAAGAGACTGTACCATTAACCTCCAACAGATCAATAGAGTTATTCCTCCTATTCGAGTTGGCCACATGATGTAAGGACTCTGTGCACTTGTCACAGAGTGCACCGAGTAAATCCTCCATAAGATGCTTTTTCTTTTTCTCTACATTACAAAACACTTCCTCGTTCCAGGCATTTAAGTCAACTTTCAAAGCCTTAAATTTGTGGGCTAAATATAAATTGGAGAACCTTGAAAATGATAGGAAGTCCACCACCATTTCACCCTAACTACAATACCCTCTAATTTTAACCACATGTTATCAAACTTGAAATATATTCTAACTCCATGAAGACCTCTGAAATCAAGAAGGATGGGGAAATAATCCGAAGACAGTCTAGGCAACCTCTTCCGGGTCAACTCAAGAAACTGGGCTTCCAACTTGGGGGAAACAAGAAATCTATCAATTATAGACCAAGGGATTTGACCACGTAAAAGAATCTCCTACCAGAGGACTATCTTGAAGCTCCTGCTCAAAAATGAATGTCTGAAAACCCAACCATAGCTGGACTAAAGCGGGCATCACCTGGTCTCTCACTAGGAAAGTGAGAAACGTTGAAGTCCCCCCACAACCAAAAACTCCCCCACACACTCTTCGACTTTTTCCACCACCCTACAATCCCACATGATCAAAATGCCAATGGAATCCCCCTTTGAGTCCAAACAACACCATTCTACATTACTGCAAACCCCACACAATACTCCACGACATAAACTCCAATTTAGTCTCCCCCAAACAAATGCCTTCCCCCTCAATTTAGGCTTCATGGAATAACAGAGTCACCCCCCACCTTGACCCTGCTTCTGCTAGAACTTCCACCCATCGAATCATAATTAATGGAACAAGCCAGTTTTTTCAATTCCCATAGTCCTTTGTTGAATGATTTGGAGATGGAAACCCACTCCCCACAATTATTACTCGCTTCAACGGCTGTTAACAACGCCATGAATTCCCCTTCAATCCATCACAAGATCCCACACAGTCACGAATATCCTCCACCTTCTACAGAACCCAACTAGAGGTTGTTGACCTTTCCATACCCACCACCGAATGATGGCTGGGCAAAAGTAACATCTTTTTTGACCACCACCAGAGGACTCCTCGAAAAAAAGCTGCAACCTTTCGCTGCTCAAGGACACATCTTTTCTATCACTGACCTTCTTGGCCCAACGGTAGAACAATGAAGCCACGCCGCCCACCACTGCCATACTCTGCCAACTTCAAGTATCAACCATGTCAGTTTGAACACCTTTGCACCATGAAACTAGTACTGCCAACCCTCCAAGACTTCACAAACTCCCTCAGCCCTCCTCTGCAAATCAAAGCCTCAACTGCCTCCGACAACCAAACCACACTTGCCTTTCCAAATGCACAACACGAGAGACATCCATATTCCATTTGACTAAAATTAACACCGGACATCCTTCCTTTGCCAAAAGCACATACGTCTTGGCTTCAAAGAAAAATTGACTCGAGTACCCCATCACACAACAATCAAAACTGAGAGTTGGAGACGGAACCGATCCCAACTTACACAACAGTAGACGTCAGTATGCGAGGGCACGCCCAACAAGAGAGAGAGAGAGAGAGAGAGTATGATTATTCCTACCAGAAAAAAGCGAGGAGAAAATCAAGAACTTCTTCCTCTACGCTTTCGATTGTAAAAGTCATATGATGACTCTAACTCTACTTCCTAAATTGATGGAACACAATGAAATGCACCTAAATTAACAACTCAACAAAATTTAACATAATAATATTATATATAAAAAATGTTTTTGTCCAAAATGTGGAGAAAGCTTGAGAACCAACTCCCATAACAACAGTACCTTCTCATTCTTGCCACATGTTGTTGACATTATCTCTTTTATTTTCCAATTCTTTTTGGGGCAGTGATGAGGCAAAAAGGTGATATAAGAAAGAACAAATCTCTATTTTTTGAGTTCTTTTAGGTAACTTACTTCTCCACAAGTTTCTTAGTTCCACTGGATGCGTGCAAGCACAACGACATTGTAACATAAATTTTCTTAAGGTATATTATTACTTGAAGGGACATGGACCTTCCATAGAAATATAAGTGTTGAAATACATTTTATATAACATTTAACTGAGACTGTTTGTTAATCTCAACATAAATGAGGGCACTAAGTACTTTAACAAGTAACTCATACCAGCTTAAATAATTTAAACATCCAAACACCCTCAATTGGTTATCATAAATGTCTAAAAGCTGATCCATCGCATTTCGCATATAAAACACCTAGTGTTTCAAGTTCTCAACTATGGAATTTTCTTAGGTTAGCATGCTAAAGGATACTGATACTTGGGAACAAGTTAGGTCCAGTTACTAAATTAAAACGAATGAAATATTGTGTGCAGTACCAGGAATTGTCAATAAAGACCAAAAATGATATTTCTGGAATTACCAGCGGAATCAAGACAAACTTAACACCAGTCTGGGTTAAATGAAGTACAATGCTTACGTTAACATAATTTGTAAGTGAAATTTTAGTACTGAGCATACCTCTTCAGGCATGAGAGGGCATGAACCATTTTCTCTACGCAAGTGAGAGTCCACACTTAGTTCCTCACTAACAATTCCTCGCTTGATCATCTGTGCCCTCCGATATTGTATGAGTTCAGTGTGAACATCCTACCAAAGTAACAGCGTTAACAAGATAACTGAGGAAAGCTAGAGAAGTGAATAAATACATTGGTTAGTTTTCCTGAGTTATAATTGAGGTGGAGATGCATGGTAAATACACTTTTTTGTTTTTTTTTGTTTTTTTTTTTTTTTTTTTTCATTTAAAGAAAGTCCAAACAATGGATTTTTTTATTAAATTTAAAGGAAACAACAACAAAGAATAATTTACACATGAACTGGCTTAGACTTAAGAGTAGTTAAATGGAAACCTTGATTCTCGACAATGACACATAAAAGACCCAATAGACCAGAGAAATGGGCTCAAACAGCTTACCTGAAATAGTTCTGCACAACCATGATATGCCAAGGTATCTCTCAATAAGCCAGGATGAAAAGCAAGGAAAGGTTGGCCCCACCCTCGTAACCTGTGGACAAGCACAAAACTCATACTCATGAAGTGCAAGAAAATTTCTGAGACTTGTGGACTTATATGCACAATTATAAGGATAGATAACAGTAATTTATTTTAGCAATTTTTTTTTTTTTTTTGGCAACCTTTCATTGGAAACCCTCTGTTGGCAAGCTAATGCTCTTTCCACACACAAAACATTATCATGTTATTGCCCCACAGAAGCAAAGGCCAGCACAAATTTTGATGCAAAAATAGAAATTGCGGTCTTCTTCTTTTTTGGTAAATAATCAAAATATCATTAAAAAGCGAAAGGCGCAACCCGGGTACAAATTGCAGTCTTCTATACATCAATATTTGATCCAATAAAAGTCATTGCAGTACGGAAGGTGGCGTGATTCATACCTCTCCACCATCTGGCGCCCAAGAATCTGAATATCTGTCCGGAATTGAAGTGCATGGAAGCCAACCCTGCATCTAAGCCTCTGAAACTCAGCCATGCTAGGTGGAAGGATGGACTGAAAAGAAGATGAGAATTGCTTGAAGTGGATTCTTACAGTTTAATACTAAAGAGATCTAAATAAATGAAAACATAGCGATGTAACTCAATGGAAGCATGCTCTTAGAAACCCAATAAAAAAAATTGAAGGCATGCATACTTGACCTCCCAACCACAAATTAGCCCACATATTACAAATTGAAACCAGTACAAATGCTGGAAATGATAACTTTGAGAACTAGAATAAATTGAACTCGAGGGCCACCTAACAGCAAATAGAGGTAAAATGTTAAATCATCGAAACATGATTATGATGAAGCATTTAATCCAACATCCCCAAAATCCACTAAAGTAGAGACTGTGACTGCACATTATTTTTCACACATTAACATATATCTTTCTTGTTCACCCAGAGCTGTATGCAACAGAGTGATTATAAATAATAAGTTGATTACTGGCAATTGCCCAATAATGTTAAGAGAGAGAAAGTGTTGAAACTTATGATGATCAATTCCATCTTAAATAAGGAAATAATTCTGTAGTCTATCTTTTCCATAATATCAACCAAGAGGAGGATACAAGGATCTAAAAAAATATTTGTACAAAACCCTATTGCATAAGCAAAAAGAGAATGACCAAGAAAAGTCAGTTTTCTGTTTTCCTCCTTTCTCAACCCATAACATAGACTAAATAATTATGCTCCTTTGAAATGGTCGTTCCCTATCTATGCAAAAGCATATGAACTATAGTCATTAGATGCTGGAAAATTGGCACCATAAAGAGTCGTCCAAAAGTCTGGGAGGAATCCGAAAGTGATCTGACAATTAGTATCAATGGAAGCAACTAAACCAATCCCCCCCCCCCAAAAAAAAAAAAAAAAAAAAAAAGATTTTAGGATGAGCTCAACAAAGAAATAGCATCTAGAGAGGAACCACCGATTCAGAAGCACCCAATTCATAGTCATTAAGCAATTGAATAAAATGATAAAATCACCCCAGGAGCCATGGTGATTTATCGTGTTTCTTTTTATAATACTGATTTTGGAAATATTTAGCCAAAATATTGAAGCAGTTATTGCTTTGTTTAATTTAGCAATCAACAAGACTTAAAAAAACTAACATTAACAAGGAGGGCTGGAAAGTTAAACTTCGCCAGAGAAGCAATTTTTTATCAGGGAAGTAACGTAACGGAATAAATCAGCAACATAAGACTATCTATCAAAAAAATTCTGCAATGGTCAAACCTAGGCCCAAATTGAACTGAAAGCTCTATTTTAGGCCAAATTTCATTCTCATGCTTTAAAGAAAATCTTTCACCTTTTGGTTCTCCCTATAAAAACCATCCTTGAAAAGGAGCTCAAAGAGCACATAGGAAAACCGTGCTTTTGGACTATTAAAGACACATCAAAGTGGAGAAAACTGCCAACTCACAAGCAACCCCCTTTTTTATCAGAGCCAGTAGGCAAACCTGAAAACTTCACACTATGGAGATTTGAGACTTTAAATAGGCAGAGTGATAATAGCTACAGTTAAAAAATGAAAAGACTTTGTTTGAAGTTATCTTAATTGCTTTTGCACCATCAAATCCAATTTTGATATCCTTGGCTCATTGGTGGATAGGAGAAAAAAGATAAATGCCAAACAAGAGGGCCTCTCTCAGGATTCTCCAGGAAAAGCTATGAGCTGCACAACTCTTCAAAGCTTTCAGCCTGAAAACTGAGTGCTAGGCAGGACAGGATAAGCTCAAGCTAACTAATTGCCAGACCTTTGTCCTAATTCATCTCTTAACCATTTGGAAATCAGCAAGTCTCTGAAGAAATTTCCATCTCATTGTTAAATGAAGTCCCTGTTAAACCATGACTCTAACATATTACCATTTTATTCTTCACCATCTCTATACCGTAGAAATTAAAGGGGTTTGGTGGTATTACAGACTTGTATCTTCCTTCTTCTCTTCCTGCTCCAGCATTGTAATGGCATCTTAAACTATTATTCACGATTGCTATTGTAGAAAACAATAATTAGTGCCATTATAGCCTTGGTGCCTCCTCAACCCAAAAACACAAGCACAAATATGTTTTAATGTGTTTTCTATTGTATAATTCCTATGTACTTGGGTGCACCTTACACTTTTAATGATATTCGATTATTTATTTTTAAAAATTAAAAATTAAAAAAAGTAATGAAAAAAAAACTTAAAGTGAATTCAAGTAGTTGACCTGCTTTAGGCTTATTTTTAAACCTCTGTTCCTTTTTGTTGGTGAATCAAGTTGCCAAAAGAAAGGGGAGGCTCCACTCACCTCCCTGCAATTTATCATCATACCGAACAAGAAATGGCAAGAAAACAAAGTTTACCCTATTTAGCTGTCAATTAAGAGTGATACTTGCACATCAAGCATAAGAAAGGTGAAAGGTGGGGAGAAAAAAGGGTAAAGATAAAATCAAGTTTAAGGTCAATAAATGACATTCAAACCTCAAGGAAAGCTCATGATATTATAGAAACCACAGGCAAGGTCAGCTATATTCAAAACCTTCAGGTCAGAGTCTCTGGTATCTAACCATGATATAAAAAAATGAAATAACTATCACTTTTTGAACTCAGTAACCCAACACTAAAAGCAACCACAACTGCAAAATTGGAATCCCAAATTAACAGAACATCGGGATATGTCAGTTTCCAAAATCAGAAGAAATTTACTGGAATGATCCGACCACATACTTGAGGGGAAAAAAAAAATTGAGAACAAGAAACAGGACCCTGAATAATAGAACAGGCAGACTCTTAGAGGAGCTTCATGACCACTTTTTCTTATGATGGCCATGTTTCCCGATAAAAATGGACCCATTGTATCTCCATACTTAACAAGCACAATGACAAAGTAAAAGTTAGAGGTTCATTCTTTCTTTCTTTTTTTCTGAGCAAGTTAGTAGTTCATTCCATTAGTAGAAAAGCAGCGACAGATCAAAAAGTGATAGTGAGAAGTGAAATCAGCAATACAAGCACCAAGGAATTTCCATGGAGATTCACCTATGGAACTAACCAACATAACTAGATAGAAATTTTCTAGAGATCTTTTTCGTAGGAAACAGGTTCCAACATAAGAAATATTTACCTGCAGGCATCCACCATCAGTAAGAAGCAACCCAATAACCTTGGCTTTCTTTAACTTTGGTAGAATTTCTTCAATATAATATTTTGGAGAAGCTGAACTTTTGGGCCTAAAGGTAGGAAATTCACTCCTCCTCCTTCCTGCCTTTAGATTTTCAGGAAGGCTCTTAACAATGATGACATCCTTTTTTAGTGACATTATAAACTGTTCCTCATCGTAGAGATAGGAAAAACTCTTGAATTTAAAACTGAATGACAAATAAAAAGTGTAAGAACAAAAACCTACATGATGAATAGCATAAAAAACTCATTTCAAAACAACTGATCAATAAAACAAGCAAGAAATACCTAATTCCTTTTGAACGAGTACTTTCTTGAATCTCTGGAATGACAAGAGTAGCATTTAGAAGCCTGGATATGGCAACCAGATCACATATCTAGAAAATAACACAACTGTTATGAACTCTTTATAGAAGATTAAATTAGATGAATTTTACACATTGATGAATCATACCGACGATCTAATCTTTGCAAACCCACCAAAAATTTTTGCATATATGAAACCATTGCTCTGTTCATTTGGAACTGCAAAGAAAGAAAGATTTATGGTTGAAGCTCATGAAATCCTTGATAAACAAAAGTCAGTTTGAGAAAATTTAGCCTCTATTTAACGTAAACTGTTAAAAATACAGTCTTCATCAATTTATGATATTTTAGTTCACAGAATTTGTTCATATGATAGAAGCCTCAAAACTAGCATTTCTATAGCTAAAAGAAACAAACCCACCAGAACTGTTCATTTGACTTTTTCAATATATATGGCTAAGAAAAAGTACGAAAAGAAAATGAATAAAAATAGATATGTTATAAGGCCGAAATTTACTTATTTAAAGATCTGCAAAAGATAGTATGTCAAGATCAGCCATTTCTTAGAATGAGTTTTCATGAAATCTCACTTCCACCCTTCCAAACTCAGTGCCATTACCTAGTGCTGGTTCCACCTAAACATGGAGCCCTACCCCTCTGCATCTTTTGCATGAAATGGCCACTCTCAAGACAAATGAATAAAAGCAAACTTGCAACTAGGCCAAAATACTTTGAAATAAAACATAATTTTTGTCCATATGATTTCAAAACAACTCGTTTTTCAATCTCAAACAAGGATTTTGGGTGCAGTACAGGGAAAAAAAGTCACAAAAATAATAATTGTGTAGGAAAGAGGAGCAGCAAGGTTAGTTGGAGCAAATTAGAGGCATAAATTATATATAGAAAACAAACAACAAAAAACCATGATATCAGAACTCTGCTCAACACCTTGTGCCTAATACTTGGGCAACAACACATATCCTTGTGGAGCATATAGCACAATACAGACTGCAGCACGTCATTAAGAACACAAATCTTACGATTTTATATGGTCTCTTGCAGAGCAAAGCAAAGAAATACTCTATAATCTTGTACAAGAAACTCAGAACTAAACAACCAAAAAACTCAGAACCAATATGTTAAAATAAATATCTTTACAACTGTCTTAGATTTCAATTGGGGGGAAAAAAAAGAAGCAATTATCTTCAATTCAAAAGAATCCAAATTCTTCTTTCCAAATACATTTAAGCATTTCAGCTCATTTAAAACCGATTCAATATGCTAGGATTCTAAACCTAACATAAATATCCAGTCTCATCCAAGAAAGATTGGGAAAGGGGAGATGAAAACCTTTTTTCTTTTTTTTTTTATGTAATCTAATCTCATAAAGAAGTTGAGGGTGCAACCTAAGTACACAGAAAGTATTCAAGAGAAATATCTGATTAAGAAAAAGAACACATAACAAGAAAATTAAAGAAAAATAGAAAAGCGATAACAGTTGTAAGCAGTCATCCAAGCAAAAAGAGATTTGAACATAATGTTTTCAACATTATCACCGTCCTCTCATAATCTGTGGAGTTTCAAGCATTGTGTTCTCTCCAAATACACCACATTAAGCACAAAGGAATCATCTTCAAAACTTTTATATTGCAATAGCTTTCAAACTAAGTTCTCCAACAAGCCAACAACTCCACCACCTAGTGGGGGATCACCCACTCTATCCCAAAAAGACTGAAAATTGATTCCCACTAGTTTTTCGCAACTTTGCAATGGAGTAAAAGATGATCAAGGGAAGATAAAAACTTCATAATCCTATGTATGTTCCTCTTATTTTGATTTGTGCTTTTGACATTAAACGTGCATAGATTCTCGATAAGTATCTGACTTTGTTTTTTTTCAACAAAATTTCAATCGTATAGACATTGTATGCTGCTTCTATCTCAGATGCATTTCAAATTACCAAGCACAGACCCAAGTCCCAACATGAGGCAATCCTGTTTGTCGTAACCATCAAATTCCAAAGCTATACTACTGTGATTTAAGGAACAAAATATAGAGAACCCAACAGGACAGTACA